>NC_025995.2:60968037-61223954 GCF_000442705.2 Elaeis guineensis | reverse complement strand
GTATCATGCTTAAGATTAGCCAAAAGTGTCACACTCTTAGATGTGTTCATAGGAGTGCTCTGTCAAGGAATTTGATGCAAGCACTAAGAGAAGAAAACTTGCCATTATTTGAACATGTTTTATGAGAATCTGATATAACTAAAATGCAGTTGAAAAATGTAAATTCCATTGATGTTGAAAAGGGTGTGAGCTATTTAGTAAAGGTGGTTAAAAGTTAAAACCCATCCAAAAGCCTTATGAGAATCAATCAGATTTATCCATGTTCTCATAAACTCAACATTCAATCTCCATAAGATAATGCTCCAAAATTATTATCTTTTTATGGCATGTTAAACACTCCATATTGCACCATGAAAATATAGAAAATATTTTTAAAAGAAAAATCTAAATGAACTCATCTTCAAAGGACACTACAAATTCCAACAACTGATCTACCAATTTGCTCCTTGCTAATAGGCTAATTTGAAAAGCATCAAGAACATGTGGCTTCCTTAAGAATACACAAAGTTGTGGATCCAAAATATCCAATCTGAGAAAATCTTACCACTTCAATCCAAGGAAAAAGAAAATCTATACCACCTCAATCCAAGGAAAAAAGGAAACTTAAGAAAAAGAGTTGCACACCAATAACATTTCTTGTAGTTAGTTCAATCAAATATGGCAATTTTCTATGTAAATGGAAAATGCAAATCATGAATTACATCATGATTATAAACGTAGAAAGAACCTAAAGAAATGTAATAACTTTGTTAAAAATGCACACCTAGTAGCTAAAAAATAGGGGTAACATGATATGCACGGACAACAAAGATCCAAATTTAACATTCATTCCTTAACCTGTCCTTCCTATTATTTCCGCTCATTCACCTTAATGTGTCCACCTCCACCACGCTCGTTGCACATATTTGGACCCTTTTATATTGCCCAACATTCTATATATAATAATCTGTCCATTGAAATCCATATATGTGAAAATATGTTGAAATACAAATTTATGAAAAATATGTACTTCACCTTTCCACTAAGCATGTCAATTTAAATAATAACATCTTTTTTATTAGAATTAGATAATTGGAACCAATAAGTTATATAAAAGGTCGTGATGACCTATTTCTAGTGGAGTCAAATGATTTGGGTCATAAAATAAATACCTTCAAACCTACAGGCCCTGTTTGGTACCACCTTTTCTGTTTAAACAAATAAAAAGAAAAAGATAGAATCTAATGCAAAAATATATTTGGTTATCATGTTTCTTTTCTTTAAAACAATTTTTACTTTTTTCAAAAAAATAGAAGGAAAAAGTTTTCACTTTGATTTTTTTTCTAAAAGTGGGTTTTCACCCTTCCCATGCCCTTCGCTCAATCTCCCTCTAATCTCTGCCTATGGTGGCTTGAGGTCACCATAGCCCACACTTGGATTGACATCACATGTTGTCCAATGTTGACTTGTCCGCCACCACCACCATTTGCTATCCCTCAATCTATCCCTAGCCGAGAGAGAGATAAGGGTAGGGAAGCAAACATGTGGGGGGGGGGGTGGAGGAGAGGAGGCAAGGGTGGAGAAGGTAGTGGATGAGGAGGAGAAGATGGGGATGGAGGAGATGGGGTTGGAGGAGGAGGCGGGGTAGAGAAGAAGGAGAAGACGGAGGTGAAGTGGTAAGAGCATGCAGAGAATAAGGAGAGGGGGATGAGGTGGGAGCAGGTGGGTGGAGCGGCAGAGGAGAGGTGGCGGATAGGAGGAGGGTGGGTGGAGGAGTGGGCAGCAACTAGTGTTAAGAAAAATAGTGATACTAAATATGGTATCTATTGTCAGAAATCTAAAAATAAATGAAAACAGATTTCTTGTTTCCAAATTTTTTTTTTGAAGAAAGAAAACTAAAAATGATGCCAACTGCAGCCTACAGGATTGTTTAGGTTGAAAATAAGGGCATCATGGAAAAGCATAATGGAAAACAATAAGGCGGTTGTATCCACTTGTGCATCCTGAAATCAATTAGTTTATTTTCTAGGTTGGGATATTAATGTAACCAACCAAAATCTGACCTACTTACATCCGCTATCAAGTGAGAGGTAAAGAAATAATGAAAAACCAACTTTATTCATGTAAAATTGAATTGTAAAAAAAAATGAGAACTGAAAATTACTATGTCTTTGCAATGCAGATGAATTAGTTACTTCTGAAACTGGAGAGCAATTGATGGTATTCTGTGTTCCGTAGCCTGAACATACCCCTATCAAAGTATTGATGCAAATAGCGCACTAAAAAGCAAACTGAACTTACCAGCATTTATTCTTAATAGTAAAAAAACCATCTCCATCAGCAACAACAGTGGGTTTTGAAGCTCCCACAGCCATGATAGCTCCCTGCATATAAGTGAATCAAGTTAGTACAGTGCCAGCCAAGACACACATCGTAACAACTGAGTCATGACTATAAAACCCACCTGACCGGAGGAAGGATAGCATCAAACCTGTCCACGCCAAACATACCCAAATTTGATAAAGTAAATGTTCCTGGAAAGCATCACAACTCAATTAGCAGTGACCATCCATACAGAGCTAAGATATCAAGCTCAAGAGACATAATCAGATGCAAACCTAAATTGTACTCATTGGGCAAAAGCTGTTTAGAACGAGCCTTGCTTACAAGCTCCTTCCATCTTTGAGACAGAAGGTAAATATCCAACTGCATGGAGATAATATTTAATTAGTTGTACAATTTACAAAAGAAAGTTATGCAACAGTCACTTTATAAATCATATTTGTGGACCTTATCTGCGTCTTGGAGAACAGGAGTAATAGTCCACCATCAATTGCTACCGCCACTGCAATGTTAATGCTGCTATTGTAAGTGAAACTCTTCCCATCCTTGCAGTGGCATTGATGACTGGATGCTGCGCGAGTGCCATTGCTGCAGCCTTGGCCAACAGTACGGTCATAGTGACTCCCTTCGACTTGATCTATAAGCATTGCCAACAACAGTAAGCAATTTTACAAAACCAAATTGATACTAGAAGAAAAGAATAAATTATATTTTTAAGTATAAGATCAATTGAATTACAAATTTAAACCACAACTATATGGAAGAGGAATCAAGATTCGAAGATGTCATCGTGAACAATCGGTGAAATAATTAAATTAAATTCTCGATTGATGAAACATGGAAAACAAAGTAAGAGAACATAAAAAATGACCAAAAAATATACCTTTTCATAGAGAGCATCAAGGGCATCGGTCATCACAGGATAACCTACACGGAAGGTAGGCACTGAGAGGCTCTCCACCATATTCTTGGACACAGCTGTCTGCATAGTGGTGAAGGGAACAACAGTCGAACCCGGAATTGGTGGCAAAGGAGCCGCAGAAGCTTTGGTGGCAGTAGTTGGAGCTGGTGATGGAGTAACTGGAGTCGCAGCAGGAGCTGAAGTTGGAGCCGGAGCAATAGGCTTCTTGGGCGGGATCCCAGCAGCAGCCTCGACATCGGCAGGAGTAATCCTCCCGTGAGGCCCGGTCCCGACCACCTTCTCGATGTCCACCCTATGCTGCTTGGCGAGCTTCTTGGCATAGGGCGTGGCCACGGCCTTCCTCGGGCCCTCCGCCTCCGGTTTCACCGCTGCCGTCGGAGCTGGGGAAGGGTGGGATCGGAAGGAGGAGGGGGAGAAGGAGGAGAAGAGGAGTGGGACTGGACCTGCGACTGGGACTGGGCCTGGGCCTTGGCGAGGGGGACCTCATCCTCGGACTCGGCAAGGAGGCCGATGGGGGCACCGACGGGGGCCGTCTCGCCTTCGGGGACGACGATGGCGGCGAGGATGCCGTCGTAGAAGGTCTCGACGTCCATGTCGGCCTTGTCGGACTCGACGACGACAACGCTTTCGCCTTTGGAGAGGCGGTCGCCCTCGGCCTTGACCCAGGACACGATCTTACCCTCCGTCATGGTGGAGCTGAGGGCCGGCATGAAGATCTCCCGGATCTTGGCCTGGACGGCCGGGATCCGGCGGCGGAGGGGCGGCGAGCCGCGGCGGACGGGGAGGGGGAGGAGGCCGGCGACTGGGGGAGGGGCAGGAGAGGGAGGAGGAGAAGGAGAGGAAGGGGGCGGCGGAGGAGTTGGCCGCCATGGCTGCTGGTTTCGGCTTCGGGGCGCGGGGGGTGGGTGTTGTGGAATGCGAGGAGGCTGGGCTAAGGGAAGTTCGGAAATTGGAGCAGGCTGGCTGCTTGGAGTTGGCTTTGGATGAAAAGGGAGAGGGGTTCAAGAGGGCGGCGGAGAAGACGAGGGGAGAGCTTTCGTTTGTTAGTAGGGGGGTTTCATTGATTGTATCGACGCAGGTGCGGAAGTTTATCATCCTGGGACTGCGGAGAATAGATTTGGAATCGAACACTGCGGATGGAGTGGGCAAAAGCATGCGTCATGTGCATGGTGCCGAGAAATGATCCTTGAATTGAACACATATAAAATATGTATTTAAAAATATATATATATAAAATAAAGTTTATAAAAATAAATTATTTAATTTTGAAAAATTTTAAAAATACAAATATCATAAAAAATATTTGAAATTTATTGATATTTTAATACTATGAAACATAAACATCAGAAAATATCAAAAAATAAAATGAATAATTTTATGATGGCAGATCGATCTAGTTCAGGTCAAAGAATGAAGCGGACAACAAGAGATAGTGGATGGTGATTCAAAGACTCTGAAAATTAGCTCAAAATTTTGGAGCAGTCGAAAAGGATCGGATCCGCACTTCGACCTCTGCAAGCATCTTAAAACACCAAACACAAAGGAAGTCTAGTTGTTAAGGATTTTTCGATGGAGGATCCATCAATGCTTAAGTTAATTTATATCAGTAGTGGTGTGTGGAATAGTCGAAAAGAATAGGTGGCGCCTATCTCTCTAAGTGGTGTGTGGAATAGTCGAAAAGAATAGGTGGCGCCTATCTCCCTTTTTGGCAGGACTATGGGGTGCCAATCCCATGGATAATGTAAGAGGGGCCACCCCCTCCTGTGGCATGGCATGGAGGAGAGAGAGAGAGGGCCACGCCCCCTCTCATGTGTCAAAAAATCCTAAGGGGTGCTAAGTGTTGGTGCCCCATCTACCTGCCCTTCATGACATAAGGTGCCCACTCAGATTATCTTATCTGACTGGGGTGCCCCATGTACTTGTCGAAGGAGGATGATAACATACCAATTAAGTCTGATTTTATTGAAAAAAATTAGATTAAAAAGATAGAGTTTCTTATGAGATAAGGATGTACCATTTTAAGTTAATTGATTTCTGTTTTGGATCAGGTAGAGTCTATTTAAAGAGAAGGTCTCTTAGGATTTGAAGTAGTACAATTTTGTGAAACCAAAACATCCTCTCTCCTTCTCCACACCTCCCCTTCTCCTCTTCTCTTTCCCACACCCAAAGGTTGGGCATCCCACCTTTCCACACGTCAAGAGTTGAGGAGTCTTCATCTCGAGCGAGGAACGAAGAGAAAAGGTTGTAGATCAAGGAGTTGATTTGCAGTCTAAATCAAAGTTTTGATCAAGATTTTAAAGGTTGAGATCCTACTTGAAGAAGAAGGATCTACTATGAGAAGATCAATTCAAGATTGATCTCGATGGATATCCATAGAGGTCGAACACGTGTGCGACTCGAGAACCTTGAATCTGTGATCATCGATTGCGGTGAATTTCTACCCGTGCTAAGATATTGAGATTTGATCTCATACTTTTATTTTTAAATTATATATATATCTTTTCTCCTGAACTTGGGTAGGATTAGATATGATCTTATGCATATGAGATTAAAGGGTTTAACTCGATTATTTTTTCACTGTAATTGTAAAGTTTTTGAAATCTACACATATTGCCTATCCAACTTTCTAACAGTGGTATCAGAGCCACTAATTTTAAAAGACACATATGATCTAATTTTATCTTAAATCTAAAAATTTTATTGATTCAAAATTGATCTTGTGCTGATATAAGATAGTTCTGGTATAGGGTTACCCTCTATATTATAAAGGTTATCCTAGCACAAAGATTGATCGATTTTAAAAATTATTTTCAAAGCAATTAGATCAATATTTTAAATCTAAAAATTTATATATGTGATATGTCTAATTTTAGTTTTAGATCTGAAGTTAGAATGATTAAAAATTCACATCAAACTAATATAAGGTTGTCCTGGTATAGAGTTTACCCCCATATTGAAAAGGTTATCCTAGTTTGATGTGAATCAATTTTAAAAAAATATTTTTAAAATATTTTAATTATTATTTTAAATATATTTTTATATATATTAATATGTATAATTTTAGCTTTAGATCTAAAATTTGATGTATATGTGATGCATGTTTAATTTAGATCTGAAACTTCATATATGTGATATATGATATTAAGTTTAGATCTAAAACAGTTTCAAGATCATAAGCCACTAATGTATGCAATAAAATATAATCTAAAAATTATTTTAGATCTGAAATTATGTTGTTGCATGTGGGTATGGGTTGAACAAATTTTGTCTAATGATCAAACTACAATTAGGATCAAATTGATTAGATCAGACTAGAATCCATTTTTGATTTTGAGTAGTTGATTGAACCTAATCAATGGCTGATTAGGATTACGTCAAAGGGGCTCAAAGTCGAGTTTAGTTATAGTTGATTGCATCGATTCATATTTTGATGTGAGTTGATATACTCAAGATCGAATTTGGCTCAGTTGTTCGGATCCATTTCAATAGGTTAACCTGATCGATTCTAATCAACCAATTTGATGTCTAAGATAAGTATTTAGATGGTGGTTATTTAATTAGTTCTATTGTCTGACCTGATCAATTTTTATTGGTGTTTAAGGAAAGCAATGGGAGGACCCCCACACATCTTAACTTATCGGACCATCTTGGAAGATTTAGTTTCGTGTTAGGTTACTTGTTGACTCGAGTTCACCCATGCTGACTAGGCTGGTTAGACATGTTGATGTGTTGACCTAAATTTGATCAGTCGGATGTCAAATCTACTGATTTAGAAGAGATCTAAACCTAAATCTCCTCACTAAATATTAAGTCTAGAGATCTTTCATCGTTGTAGAGATGCGGGTGCCTTCTTGACGTTGATCGTTCTCGACTGATACAGTAGTTCGATTGCATCAGAAAGGTATAACCACTCTATTGACATTTGATGTCTCATGATAGAGATGGGGTTGGACCCAATAACTATTAAGTGAGAGTCCCAATAATAGCTTTGCACCCTCTGGTGAATGATGGATATGACTTAACTAAGAAATGTGCCAATAACTGTTAGGTGAAGCCAAGGACTTAAAGATCAAGTCCACTGTATCTTGCTTAGTGAAGTAATGGACAAAGTGTTATCCACTTATTGATCCATACTCATCAATAACTGTTAGGTGAGGTGTGTATAGATTAATGGGACCACAGTACCACTTGAAATCTATCGCGTATAGATTTTTATTTCTTCATCCGAGGAGTGTGGGAGATTCAAGAAAATAGTGGGAGCTTTTATTTTATTTTTAAAATTTTTAAAATAAATAATTTTATAAGTAAAATATCTAACTAGAAACTATTCTCTCTGTAGATAATCATATCGAGTTCCAACCCTTTAGCTCGTATCCTCGATACCAATAGATTGATCGGTACCAACTATAAAGACTGACTCCAGAATCTGAGAATCATTCTTAGCTCTGAGAAACTCACCCATGTCGTTGACCAGGATGTGCCTATGTTACCTGCTCGTCCATCCCCTGATCAACGAGCCACACTTAAAAAGTGGATGGATGAAGATAACAAGGCAAAGTGTTACATATTAGCATCCAGGTTCAATGATCTTCAACAATAGCATGAAGACATGAAGACTGCCAAAGAGATGCTGACTCATCTGCAAGAGTTGTATGGTGAGCAGAATCACACAGCTTGCTTTGAGGTCTACCGAAGACTTTTCAAAGTGAAGATGCATGATGGGCAGTCTATTAATGATCATTGTTTGACAATGATCAAAGATATTGAGGAGCTTTAGAAGCTCAGTATAAACATGGATAAGGTGTTGCCCAGCTATGCAACCCAAGAGGGGGGGTGAATTGGGTTTCTAAAAATTTTAAGCCCAACAGATAACTTATGAAGAACAAAATAATGGCTTTAAATCAATATTAATTAACTAAAGCAGTATTGCAAGGATATAAATAAGATAAAGCGATAAAGCACACCACAAACACAAGGATTTATAGTGGTTCGGTGCTAACCTTGCACCTACGTCCACTCTCCAAGATCCCACTTGGGAATTTTAATCCACTATCCTTTGTATTCAACCCGAATACAAAACGTCGGAAACTCCGACACTAGCTATCCCAAGCTAGAATACAGGACATCGGAAACTCCGACCCTAGCTATCCCAAGCTAGAACACTTGTTTTCCGGGTACAAGCCAACCCACAACACTCCGATTTCAGGTTCGGATCAACCTTTCCTTGTTTTGGAAATCCTCCAAAAACAAGAGCAAAAACTCACAAAGAGTAAGAATATTTAGAGCACAGATGAATACAAAAACAGCTCCTTAAATGAGCAAATATAACAATAAAAGCTTTACTCAAATGAAGAACCCCTTTTTCAGATTTTCTCAAGATGAATGAACGGTTGAACGCTTGAGAAGAGGTTGATTGTTGATTGAAGATCTCTTGAAAGCTTTGAACGATCTCTAGATCAAGGTTGAAACGATAGGCGTGAAGAATTCTCTCCTTGAAAGATCTTCCTTTTCTCTTTCACAATCTCTCTGGTATATTGTGGATCCTCTCTCTTTTTCTCTATGGATATTTCTTTGATCTCAGGCTTTTTCTTGCAAATTTCGGATCCTCTCTTCTGTTCTTCCCTTTTTCCTCTCTTTTCTTCTCTTCATTTGATTTCACGTTTGATCCGCTATTTAATCTGCAATTTCTTTCATCATTTAAAGCATTTTGTAGCATTAGAAGCAAGAGAAAACAATTTAGGCAGATAAAGAGCCGTTAGAGGATTTTTAGGAAGCATAAATGGCAATTAAAATGGGCAAAAAAATAGCCGTTGCTGACATTTCCCGTCGCAGGGGTCGACTCATGCTTCAGGAGTCGACTCATGAGTCGACTTCTGTTGCAACAGACCAGAAGATCTGATTTCTGAATTTTTCGGTTCAAATCAGCAGGGGTCGACTCATGAGTCGACTCATGCCTTGTGGGTCGACTCATGAGTCGACTCACAGGTCGTGCCAAGCCAAAAAATCCAGCGTGCCATGGGAATTTTTTTTCGTGCCATTCAGCTCATAGTGCCATGAGTTGACTCATGAGTCGACTCATGCACTTTAAACCTTCATAACTTCAAAAATATTAGTCCAAACACAATGAAATTTTCACCAATAGATTTCAAATCATTTGTTCTACCAAATGGTACTATCAAATCAGGATTTTAGCAAAATTACGATTTTGCCCTTGAAGAGCATAAGGACTTTTTCAATTGTTTGTATCCCTTTAATCTGCTTTGTAATCATCAAAATCAATCTAGGAGCAACAATCTCCCCTTTTTGATGATGACAAAACATATGAACAAAAATATTTATGTTAAAGCATTAATTTCAAAAGAATCCATTATGGGTGTATATGCTTGAAAAGAGTATGATTCTTTTGGCATGTAATATAAATGCAAAAATAGTTTGTCCATTTTCTTAAAGATTTGAAAAGGGTATTAGATCATTTTGAGTTCAAGATATTTCAGAGCAAGAGAAGATAAATAACTTTTTCTATGTATCAGAGCAAAAATAATTTTTACAATGATATCAGAAAAGATTTTATAATGTATCAGAGCAAGAAAATTTTAATGTATCAGAGAAAATTTCATACAGTATTAGAGCAAATGTTATAATATTTTAGAGAAACCTTCACACTGTATCGGATCAAATGTTATCATGTATCAGATCAAGTTGAAAGAAATTGTAGGATGAATCAGAGTAAAACAAATTTCTTATTGATGTCTCAAGGTGAGTAAAATTTCAAAAGCAAGTTTGAATATCAGAGCATATATATAAAAAAAGATACTTATTTGCATTATACTCATGATTTTGCTTTTGATGGATTTAAAGTTCTGTCTGATACCAAATTTCTCTATCTGATACCAAATTTCGATAGCAAAATTTCTCAAAGTTTTGTTTAATCTTGCAATCCTTGTTTTTGTCTAATTTCTCCAATATTTGTTTAATTTCTTCAATATTTGTTTTAATTTAATTTCTCCCCCATTTTCTCATAATTTAGGGTTTTGCTTTTTGTCTAATTTCAATTTTTGTTTAATTTTAATTTCTCCCCCTTTTTGACATCATCAAACATAGTTAACTCTTTCTTTTCCTTTTCTGAAAATATTCTTTAATTTCTTCCTCTTTAGAGTTTTTCACAGATGTTTGCTCCCCCTCAATATAGCAATTATCAATAGCAAACAACAATAAGGAGAAGATAATATTTCAACAGATGTATCGGAGATTGAAATATAACCAAAATATAATCATTACAAAGAGGTAGAAATATAGGTAAAAGATGATTCCATTTATATCATAATTGTTTCAATACATAAAATTCAACCAGCTAAATGTCAATACATGGCCCCAAGGTATAGATCCTAGAACAAGATACTAACTCCTAGAACCTAGTAAAGATCAAGATAAGTCAATGATCAAGACAAATCATGGATCGGAGTCATCAGATATAGGGTGAGGAGATGATGGATCAGAAGTGCGTCCTCTACCCCGTCTGCCTCTGCCACGAGTGGAGGTGATGGCACGAGCAGGAGAACGAGATGAACTAGGTGGTTGAGAATGCTGAGATACTAGGGCTGATACCATGAGTCTGATAGAATCAAGTACGTTCAGTGCTCTGGAAACAGATTGAAGTAGAGCAGTGAACTGGGTGGTAGCATGCTCATTCGATCCTCTGATCTCTTTCCTCAGTAGCTCATATCCACTTTCTAATGCTCCTCTGAGCCTTCCAGCCTCTGCAGTGAGGTCTGTGACCTCAATAGTAGACTCCTGTGGCTGGGGATGGGCCAATGCAAGGACTTGCCCCTGCAAGTCAAGAACTCTGCCAGTAAGTCTCCAGACAGTATCCTCAAGCTGCTGTATCCTGACGGACTGATCTGAAATCATCTGAAATATAGTGGAGATGTGGGGAGTAATGGTCTGATCAGAAGAAGTAGCTCCAGGTGCAAAAGAAGTACTACTCCACTGGCTAGACAACAAAGAAGCCACACGCTGAGATATATGCTCGATCTGATCGTCAGCCAGTCTGAACTCTGAATGAGGTGCTCTGCTCTCTGGCTGATACACTGGTGTGGGCATCCTAGTAAACTCAGAAGGGCCAGCCTCAGTATCATGAATGAACTGGGTATCTGGTGAAGCTGCCCTGAAATCATGTACAGGAGAAGTTGGACCTTCTTCTTCTACTCTGCCTTCAGTTCTGTCTTCAGCTCTTTCCTCAGCTCTCTCCTCAGCTCTTTCTTCAGAGCCCTTGATCCAACCACCAACAGTCTTTGTAATTCCCATTCGGTGTAGGCTGTGTTGGTTGAAAGTGTCCACATGTGAGAGCTTGGTAGGTGTCTCCCCCTCACAGCTAACTCCAAACCTCCTAAAAACTCTAGTAAGGGCCATACCATAAGGCAAGTGTGCCTTGGATCTGTTCAAAGTTTCTCTCATGGCCTCTATCATAAGTGTAGGGAGGTTTAAGGGGGTCTGAGTGATGATATGAAACATGACACATACATCTCTGCCAGATAGTAAGTCATGTCTACCACTCCTAGGAAAGAATAGTTTTGTCACAATCTGATGCAGGACCCTCATCTCAATGGACAGTAGCTTTGCTTCCAATCTGTTTAAACTTCCTGAAAAATCTTCTCCTAAGATAATTCTGATCCCTTCTTCTTTAATTGGGAGTTCCATATATGAGTATCCTTCACTAGGCAACTGAAGTATCTCTCCCAATATCCTAGAATCCAAACAGATGTCAATCCCCTTTACAGTTGAAGTCACAGATCCGTTTCCATAATTTAGGTTCTGGTAGAACTCTCTGACTAGATCAACATAGGTGACTTCCTTAAGAGAGCAATAAAGTTCCCATCCTTGATTTTTGATCTTGGTAGTAAAAGTAAAGCCTTCTTTCTCAAAGAACCGAAAATCTATATTTTTCCCGGTTTCTACTTTTCTATCAGAAAGAAGATTTACATTGGGGCTTATGGAGGGTTGAGAGGGACCTTGAGCAGGTACTGAAACTGGATTGGGAACAGTGGAAGACTGAGCATGCCTTTTCTTTCGGACAATTTCCTCAGGCTCTCGGATTGATTTCCTTCTTTGGGGAAGTTTCATCTTTGGAGCCATATCCAATAAGGTAGCAGACAAGAAGACTTGAATTCAGTGGAGGAGGGATCACTAAAGAGTAAAGAAGAATTTTGGTGGAAAAAAGAAGTGGATTTTGAATGAACGGTGAAGTTCTAGGGCACGTTCCACCCGCGCCAAACACTGCGAGAAAGCACAGAAAAATCCTTTTCAAGGAGGCGATTTTTGGTGGAGAGAAGGAGAGAGAATTGCCTCGAAATTAATCTTTGAATTTGGAGCAAAACAGAAGTTTGGAGAGGACGGCTTTCGGAAGGAAGACGACGAGAAGATGAGTCGTCTCATAAACAGGTTTCCCGTTTTAAAAACAATGAACCCGATGGAAGTTGGTGGGATTTACAAGTTTGCCATTGAGTCGACTCATGGGGGTCGACTCATGAAGTTCAGAAAATCAGGAAAAATGCAAATAAATTCCAGAAAAATTCAAAATTTTGGGAGAAAGAATTTTGCTCAATGATAAGTTTTTAGAGTGATAAAACTGAGCTTTTGGAACCAGGATAGATGTTGAAAATTGAGCTCTAAGAGATTTTGACATCTATTCTTTGGAAATTGAGAAATTTCAGACAAATGGATCTAGAATTCCTAGATTTCTCCTAATTTCACAGAATCTTTCCTCACTAAGGGCCTTTGTAAAGATATCAGCTAATTGATTTTCAGTGCAAACATATTCAAGAATTATATTTTTGTTTTGAACATGTTCTCTTATAAAATGATGTCTTATCTCAATATGTTTAGATCTTGAGTGTTGTATTGGATTTTTAGATAGATTTATAGCACTTGTATTATCACATTTTATTGGTGTTTCATTAAGTTTGATTCCAAAATCTTCGAGTTGTTGCTTAATCCACAAGATTTGAGCACAACAACTTCCGGCTGCAATGTATTCGGCCTCAGCCGTAGACAGTGCTACCGAATTTTGTTTCTTGCTAAACCATGAGATTAGGTTAACTCCAAGAAATTGGCAAGTTCCACTTGTGCTTTTTCTATCTAATTTACATCCAGCAAAATCAGCATCAGAATATCCTAACAAATTAATTTGTGAGTCCTTAGAGTACCATAACCCTATAATTTGTGTACCATTTAAGTATCTAAGGATTCTTTTAACAGCATTCAAATGAGATTCCTTAGGATTAGATTGATATCTTGCACATAAGCAAACACTAAACATGATATCAGGCCTACTTGCAGTTAAATATAATAATGAGCCAATCATACCTCTATAGTATTTTAAGTCTACGCTTTTACCTTCATCATCCTTGTCAAGCTTACATGAGGGACTCATTGGTGTGCCAATTGGTTTGCAGTTCTCCATTCCAAATCTTTTGAGTAGTTCCTTGGTGTACTTGCTTTGGGTGATGGAGATTCCCTCTTTTGATTGTTTGATTTGGAGTCCGAGGAAGAAGGTGAGTTCTCCCATCATGCTCATCTCGAACTCTCCCTGCATAAGCTTAGCAAAGTCTTGACAAAGGGATTCATTAGTAGACCCAAAAATTATGTCATCAACATAAATTTGTATAATTAGCATATCATTTTGGTTTCTTTTAATAAATAGAGTTGTATCCACATTGCCTCTTGAGAAACCATTATTTAGTAGAAATTTGCTTAGCCTTTCATACCATGCTCTAGGTGCTTGTTTTAGACCATATAAAGCTTTATTTAATCTAAAGACATGATTGGGAAAAGCATGATTTTCAAATCCAGGGGGTTGTTCTACATATACTTCTTCAGAAATATATCCATTTAAAAATGCACTTTTAACATCCATTTGAAATAGTTTGAATTTCATAAAGCAAGCATAAGCAAGTAGAAGTCTAATGGCTTCTAATCTAGCAACAGGTGCAAAGGTTTCATCAAAATCAATTCCTTCTTCTTGATTATATCCCTTAGCAACCAGTCTTGCTTTATTTCTAATTACATTTCCATGCTCATCTAATTTGTTTCTAAAGACCCATTTAGTGCCAATTATTGAATAATCTTTAGGTCTTTTCACTAAGGTCCAAACATTATTTCTTTCAAATTGACTGAGTTCTTCTTGCATAGCATTAATCCAGTTATGATCATTTTCAGCTTCTTCAAAAGTTTTAGGTTCAAGTTGAGATACAAAAGCACAATGATTAAGTTCATCTCTAAGTGAAGAACGTGTTTTTACCCCATGCATAGGATCTCCGATAATTAATTCCTTAGGGTGGTTGTGAACATACCTCCATTCCTTGGGTAAGTCATTTGTACCTTGAGGTTGTTCCTGAATTTCTTCACCTTTCTCATTTTGTTCATCTTCTTGATCCTTGTCTTCTGGAGTTGCTGAATCTTTTAGAGTGATCTCCTTCATACCTTCTATTAGTGGATCTGCATCATCAACACCCTTATTCTTCCTTGAAGGAAGATCGTTAGATTCATCAAAGACAACATGTATGGACTCCTCAACTACTAAGGTTCTTTTGTTGAACACTCTAAATGCTTTACTAGTGGAGGAGTAGCCTAGAAGGATTGCTTCATCTGATTTTGCATCAAATTTACCAAGTTTTTCTTTGCCATTATTTAATACAAAACATCGGCAACCAAAAACATGAAAATAGGCAATATTTGGTTTTCTTCCTTTCCAAAGTTCATAGGGGGTTTTCTTTAAAAATTGTCTTATTAAAGCACGATTTAAAATGTAACATGCTGTGTTAATAGCTTCCGCCCAAAAATATTTTGGAAGGTTGCTTTCACAGAGCATGGTACGGGCCATTTCTTCTAAGGTTCTATTTTTCCTTTCAACTACCCCATTTTGTTGGGGTGTCCTAGGAGCAGAGAAGTTGTGGCCAATTCCATTTTCATCACAAAAATTTTCAAAGTCATGATTTTCAAATTCTGTTCCATGATCACTTCTAATATTTTGAATTGAAAACCCTTTTTCATTAGTGACTTTTCGATGAAATTTCGTGAAAATTTGAAAAGTTTCATTTTTGAGAGCTAAGAAGAAAACCCAAGTAAAACGAGAGTAATCATCAATTATTACAAATCCATATCGTTTTCCTCCTAGACTAGTGGTTTTAGTTGGTCCAAATAAATCCATATGTAAGAGCTCTAAAGGTCTAGAAGTTGAAATAGTGTTTTTGGATTTAAATGATATTCTAGTTTGTTTACCTAATTGGCATGCATCACAAATTCTATCCTTTTCAAAATTTAATTTTGGCAAACCGAGAACTAAATCCTTTTTGATTAATTTTGAAAGAGAATGCATGCTAATATGTGCAAGTCTACGATGCCACAGCCAACTAGTCTCATTTATTTTAGCATTTAAGGAAACTAGGCATTGCATGTCTAATTTAGTTAAATCATTCAAGTCTACCATATAAACATTGCCATGCCTATGTCCTATAAATTTAATGCCATCGTTAATAGGACTCGTCACAATGCATACAGATGATTCAAAACTTACTTTATACCCTTTATCACAGAATTGACTAATGCTAAGTAAGTTATGCTTTAAACCTTTAACAAGTAAAACATTCTCAATGTATTTGGAGGGAGTGATACCAATGTTACCTATCCCGATGATCTTTCCTTTGCTATTATCTCCAAAGGTGACCATCCCTCCATCCTTAGCATCAAGCGTGATGAATTGTGATTCATCACCAGTCATGTGTCTCGAGCATCCGCTGTCAAGATACCATTTCCTGTTTCCTTCTTGGGATGCTAGACACACCTGCAAGCACAGATCAAGTTTCTGTCTTAGGTACCCAAGCTTTCTTGGGTCCTTTCAGGTTAGTCAGAATGGTTCCTTTTGGAACCCATATTTTCTTTGTGTTTGCATATTTGTTAATAAGACATGTGTATGATTTATGTCCTATTCTTCCACATTTAAAACAAGTAATATTTGTAGGCTTTTTGCTTGAATAATTTGCATAAATATCCTTCAAAAATTTTTGTTTCTTCAGGGGTTTATAACCAAGTCCAGCCTTATCATATATAGCTTTCTGATTATCAAGGATCATATTTAGCTTGTTTGAACTTAAGGTGAACTTATCTACTATAGATTTCAGTTTGTTAATTTCATCCTTAAAGTTTTGATTTTCTTGAATCAATGTGAATTTTTCAATTGAAAGAATTTCAGCTTGTTTCACTAAGGACTGATTTTCCAATTTCAGCTCTTTGTTTTTCTTCCCTAGTTTCTTTAATTCATCAATTGAATCATAGAAAGCTTCATGCAATTCTTCAAAAGTAAATTCACTAGTGGATTCAGAAGTTACCTCATTTTCATGTGCCATCAGGCACAGATTGGCTTGTTCGGTTGAGGTTTCCTCGTCGGAGCTTGAGTCATCACTCGCACTCCAGGTCACCATCATTGCCTTCTTTTTGAATTTCTTTGGACCTTTCTTCAATTGAGGACATTCGGATCTGAAATGTCCTGGCTTCTTGCACTCGTAGCATATAGGGGTTTGATCTTTCTCCTTTTCTATGCTTTGATCCCCTTTTGTAAATTTCTTTCTCATCCCCTGTTTCCTTTTTCTTAGAAACTTCTTGAATTTCCGGGTGATGAGAGCCATCTCCTCATCCTGATCTTCATCTTCAGAGTCATCTGTTTCATAATCAGGTGAAGTTGTGGATTTGAGGGCAATGGTTCTTTTCTTTTTGATTTCATCCTCTTGATGTTGCATCATGCTAAGTTCATGAGTCATCAAGGATCCAAGAAGCTCTTCTAGAGGTAGAGTGTTCAAGTCCTTTGCTTCTTGGATGGCAGTCACCTTGGCTTCCCAAGTTCTTGGCAGTGACCTGAGAATCTTCCTTACAAGTTCACTGTTAGTATAAGATTTGCCAAGACTCTTTAAACCATTGATTATATCAGTAAAACGAGTAAACATAGCAGTTATGGACTCATCATGCTCTATTTTGAACAATTCATATTTATGTACAAGCATGTTTATTTTAGACTCTTTTACTTGATTTGTTCCCTCATGGGTGACTTCTAACCTATTCCATATTTCTTTAGCAGATGCACAAGTAGAAATGCGATTAAATTCACTAGCATCTAGTGCACAATAAAGAACATTCATAGCTTTGGCATTTAATTGTGCTAATTTCTTGTCAACCTCATCCCATTCTTTCTCGGGTTTGGTTGACTCCTCACCATCTATAATCTTGGTGGGTGTGTGAGGACCATTCACTATGATACTCCACATATCATAGTCGAGTGCTTGTATGAAAATCTTTATCCGAGCTTTCCAATAGGTGTAATTAGACCCATTGAAAAGTGGAGGTCGGTTTGTTGATTGCCCCTCGGCTAGAGAAGTTCCAACATGGGTTGCCATAGATCTTTGGCTCTTTGATTGTTAGATCAAAGAAGGGCTAGAGCACTGGCTCTGATACCACTTGTTGCCCAGCTATGCAACCCAAGAGGGGGGGTGAATTGGGTTTCTAAAAATTTTAAGCCCAACAGATAACTTATGAAGAACAAAATAATGGCTTTAAATCAATATTAATTAACTAAAGCAGTATTGCAAGGATATAAATAAGATAAAGCGATAAAGCACACCACAAACACAAGGATTTATAGTGGTTCGGTGCTAACCTTGCACCTACGTCCACTCCCCAAGATCCCACTTGGGAATTTTAATCCACTATCCTTTGTATTCAACCCGAATACAAAACGTCGGAAACTCCGACACTAGCTATCCCAAGCTAGAATACAGGACGTCGGAAACTCCGACCCTAGCTATCCCAAGCTAGAACACTTGTTTCCCGGGTACAAGCCAACCCACAACACTCCGATTTCAGGTTCGGATCAACCTTTCCTTGTTTTGGAAATCCTCCAAAAACAAGAGCAAAAACTCACAAAGAGTAAGAATATTTAGAGCACAGATGAATACAAAAACAGCTCCTTAAATGAGCAAATATAACAATAAAAGCTTTACTCAAATGAAGAACCCCTTTTTCAGATTTTCTCAAGATGAATGAACGGTTGAACGCTTGAGAAGAGGTTGATTGTTGATTGAAGATCTCTTGAAAGCTTTGAACGATCTCTAGATCAAGGTTGAAACGATAGGCGTGAAGAATTCTCTCCTTGAAAGATCTTCCTTTTCTCTTTCACAATCTCTCTGGTATATTGTGGATCCTCTCTCTTTTTCTCTATGGATATTTCTTTGATCTCAGGCTTTTTCTTGCAAATTTCGGATCCTCTCTTCTGTTCTTCCCTTTTTCCTCTCTTTTCTTCTCTTCATTTGATTTCACGTTTGATCCGCTATTTAATCTGCAATTTCTTTCATCATTTAAAGCATTTTGTAGCATTAGAAGCAAGAGAAAATAATTTAGTCAGATAAAGAGCCGTTAGAGGATTTTTAGGAAGCATAAATGGCAATTAAAACGGGCAAAAAAATAGCCGTTGCTGACATTTCCCGTCGCAGGGGTCGACTCATGAGTCGACTCATGCTTCAGGAGTCGACTCATGAGTCGACTTCTGTTGCAACAGACCAGAAGATCTGATTTCTGAATTTTTCGGTTCAAATCAGCAGGGGTCGACTCATGAGTCGACTCATGCCTTGTGGGTCGACTCATGAGTCGACTCACAGGTCGTGCCAAGCCAAAAAATCCAGCGTGCCATGGGAATTTTTTTTCGTGCCATTCAGCTCATAGTGCCATGAGTTGACTCATGAGTCGACTCATGCACTTTAAACCTTCATAACTTCAAAAATATTAGTCCAAACACAATGAAATTTTCACCAATAGATTTCAAATCATTTGTTCTACCAAATGGTACTATCAAATCAGGATTTTAGCAAAATTACGATTTTGCCCTTGAAGAGCATAAGGACTTTTTCAATTGTTTGTATCCCTTTAATCTGCTTTGTAATCATCAAAATCAATCTAGGAGCAACATAAGGAATTACAGGAGGATCTGATCCTCCAGTCTCTTCCTAATTCATATAGCAATTCATTATGAACTACCATATGAATAAAATCGATAGCACTTTGTCTGAGTTATTGAATATGCTAGTAACAGCAGAGGGCACCTTGAAGAGTTCAAGGGGTACAATTCTGACTATGGAGCGGGCTTCCTCCAAAAAAAGTCTTCTTTTAAAAGAAAAAAAAAACCTGCAAAGAAGCAAAAGAATGAGGCCAAGCCCAAAAAGGAGGTTCCGAAGAAAGCTAACAATAAGGAAAAGTGTTTTCATTGCAACATCGAAAGCCACTGGAGGAGGAACTATCCGACCTACCAGATGACTGTCAAGAGCAAGAAAAAGGATAGACCTTCTGAAGGTATGTCTGATATGCTCGTTATTGAAACTAATCTAATGATTTCCTCTTCTTCTAGTTGGGTTCTAGATTCTAGATCAAGTGCTCATTTGTGTACTTCTATGCAAGGTCTTGAAGAAGTGAGAAGGCTAAGGAAAGGTGAGATCACTCTTTGGGTCGACAATAGAGCAAGGATTATTGCTGTGGCCATCAGGACCTACCCCCTATGATTACCGTTAGGACTTAGTTTAATTTTAAAAGACTGATATTATGTACCTATAGTCAGTAAAAATTTGATTTCCATCTCTGTGCTGGCACATGATAATTATGATTTTTATTTCAATAAAGAATGTGTTCAATTTATTTTGAAAATAAAATTATTACATGTACTTTCTTGATTGATAGTCTTTATCATTTGCATATGGATGTGAGTGTAAATATTAATGAGTAAATAGTGAATGCCATAAGATCTAAGAGATCCAAAGATACGATTAGCCAACAGTATCTGTGGCACCTTAGGCTAGGTCATATTGGAGAGGATAGACTCAACAAACTGGAGAAAGATGATGTTCTCAGACCATTGACTTCTGAGTCTTATCCAATTTGTGAATCATGTCTTAAAAAAAAATGATCAAGCTATCCTTTATAGAATAAGGGGTAAGGGCCACTGAGATATTAGCCCTGATACACATTGACATATGTGATCCATTTGATGTATAAGCTAGGGGTGGCTATGTCTACTTCATAACTTTTACCGATGATTATTCATGGTATGAGTTTGTGTATCTAATGCATCAAAAGTCTGAAGCCTTTGAAAAGTTCATAGAGTTCAGATATGAAGTAGAAAAATAGATCAAAAAATTTATAAAGATTCTTCGATCAGATCGAGGAGGGGAATACCTCAGTGAAAAATTTTGGGCCTATATCAAGGATAATGGCATAGTCTCACTGTGGACACCTTCAGGGATGCCTCAGCTTAACGAGATATCTGAAAGGAGGAATCGGATCCTATTAGATATGGTTCGGTCCATGATGAGCTTCACAGACCTTTCTATCTTTCTCTGGGGATATGCATTACTTTTTGTGATTCATCTTTTGAATCGAATTCTCTCTAAATCCGTTCCTACCACACCATATGATTTATGGTATGGTAAGAAGTCAACTCTTGGGTACCTCAAGATTTAGGGATGTCCGGTCCATATCAAGCGACAACAGGCAGACAAGTTAGAGGCAAGGTCCTTTAGGGCTTGCTTTATAGGATATCCTAAGAAAATTATAGGATACTACTTCTATTTTTCTGAGGATCACAATGTGATTGTGAGCCATCATGCCGTCTTCTTAGAAAAAGAGTTTATCCAAGATGAAGGTAGTGGGAGGAAGATTGAGCTCGAAGGAAAAGTCTCTGAAGAGCATTGAGTCCAAGTACCTGAACCCAGTAATAAGCCAGTAGATGTGATACCTTTTCCACCTCGTAGATCAAGTAGGATCTTCCATCCTCCTGAAAGGTACTTAGATATTCTTATAGAGGATTTAAAGGAAGCATTCCTTGTGGGAGATAGGGACATTAGAAATAATCCTAAGACTTATGATGAGTTAATGTTAGATATAGACTCCAAGAAATGGATGGAAGCTATGAAGTTAGAAATTGACTCCATACATTCCAACTAAATTTGATCCTTAGTAGATCCACCTGAAGGTATTGTACCTATTGGGTGTAAATAGATTTATAAAAGAAAATTTGAGTTGGATCATAAGGTAGAGACCTATAAGGTAAGGCTAGTCACGAAGGAGTATAGTCAACGTGAAGGCATTGACTATCATGAAATTTTTTTGCCCGTGGCTATGCTGAAATTCATCCATACTCTGCTTGCCATAGCAGCCTTTCATGATTATGAAATTTGACAGATGGATATGAAAACTACCTTCCTAAACGGATATCTTGAAGAAGATATCCATATGGAGCAGCCTTTAGGTTTCACATCCAGTGATAGTGATCACAAGGTTTGCAAGCTGCAAAAGTCTATATATGGACTCAAGCAAGCATCTCGAACTTGAAACACTCACTTTAATGATATGATCAAAATATTTGATTTCATCAAAAATGAGGAGCCGTGTGTGTACAAAAAGGTCAGTGAGAGCACTATGACATTTTTCGTATTGTACGTAGATGATATCCTCCTGATTGAAAATGATATTCCTATACTGACATCAGTCAAAGTATAGTTGTCAAAAGAGTTTGCCATGAAAGATCTAGGAGAAGCTTCCTACATTCTTGGTATAAAGATCTATAGAAATAGATCTAAAAGGATGATAGGACTCTCACAGTGAATGTACATAGAGGAAGTGCTGAAGAGGTTCAGCATGAAAAAATCCAAGAGGAGTCTTTTGCCCCTTAGACATGGCATTTATCTCTCTAAGAAAATGTGCTCTGAGACACCTGAGGAGATCCAGTGCATGAGCAAGATCCCTTATACTTTGATAATAGGGAGCCTCATGTACGCCATGTTATGTACACCACCTGATATAGCCCTTGCTATGAGTGTCACAAGCAAATATCAGGTGAATTCAGGTGAAGAACATTGGATTGCTGTTAAAAACATCCTTAAGTACTTAAGAAAGATTAAGAATTTATTGTTGGTCTTTGGTGGAGGATTGAAGCTGAAAGTTGAAGGATACACCGATTCAGACTTCGTGACTAATGTCGATGATAGAAAGTCTACATTGGGGTATGTCTTCTTGTGTAATGATGGTGTGGTTAGCTGAAAATATTTCAAGTAATCGATCATTGCAAATTTGACTATGAAAGGCGAGTACATCACCGCCTCTGAAGCTGCTAAGGAAGCCTTTTGGTTCAAGAAATTCATTGCAGAGTTGGGTGTCATGCCATCAGATATCATTGCATTGCACTGTGACAAAAACAGCACCATTGCCCTCATTAAGGAGCCCAAGGCTCATCAAAAATCAAAGCATATAGAGCGGTGGTTTCACAACATATGCGAATACCTCAAGAAGAAATTCGTCGAGGTGCAAAGAGTCAATTTTGAAGGAAATTTACGGTAGTGCAGTACATTCAATTAAAAATTTTATGCAGCAAAAATAATAGATTAAATAATTTAATCTTAATTATATATATAAGATCTAATCTTAGACTACCACAATAGAATCTTTGATATGAAAAATATATGCTTTAAATCTGAAAATAAAAATCACATCGATCTCATCGATGCTGAAATTCTAGATCTAACTATTAGATCTACCATAAGAATCAAAATAAGTTAGAGATCGTTATCAAATAAATTTTGATCTTAATCTCCTCTGATCCAATGGTTGGAGAGGGTGTTCCTCAAGTCACTCACAGCCATACGAAGTCATCTGGCCTCTATAAGAAAATCCACACGAAGACTGGCGCAGATCAGGAGCTCAAAGATGCTGGTCTGCGAATAACTTTGACAACTGATCTCTTCCTTCTTCTACAAGCACCTTGGATACTCCAAAGTGATAGGAGATCTGGAGGAGGAAGAGAGGAGGAGGAGAAGAGGCTTTGAAAATAAAAAATCTATAAGGAGACTGATCATGGGACATCTAAGAGAGGGATCCCCTTTTTATAGACTAGGAATTAAGACTTTCCAAGAAAGGATGCCATGAATCAATGCCAAAACCCCTTTTTGGCATCCCCAAAAATTTTAAAAAATTATTAAGATATGGAGAAAAAAATTAAAGTCTCACATACCAAATGATTTCTCAAGAAAAATAAGAAAAAAAATAATATATCTCCAACAATATACTATATATGAAAAATTCTTTTCCTAGTCTGCATCTTATCTCTAATTCAGATCGTATTCAAATTAGGCAAGAGATAATATTATGACTCATCAGCTATAACCAACCACCCTTATTAGATCCTCTCTTATGATGCCAAAAATCACAATCCAAATCTAATTAGGCATGGAGAAAATAGCATGGATCCAGATGTGGAGCAAAAGATAAGGATAAAGTCTTAGTCTGACTTGGACTCTTCATTTCTAATTCAATTCTAATCCAAATCAAATTTGGATTGAAACCACTGATAGAAATGAATCTAATCCAATTAAAAATTTAAATATCTCATCAAATTCTTAGTCCAATTAGGAATTAGCCGAGTCCAAATCCTGATCAAATCAGGATCAAATTTTTTTGTAATCGGATTTGATCATATCAATCCCAATCTGAGTCGAACTGAATCTAATTCAATTAGACTTATTCCAAAGCTCTTTACTCAATCAAATTGAGTCAATTAGTAATCTAATTACTAATTAATTCTCTATAAATGGTAGAGTCTCAGTCTCAGTGGGACTCTCTCACAGAGTCTTAGTCCAAGTAGGACTCTTCACCAGAGTCACAATACAATTGGACTCCTCAGCCATCAGATCTGACCAAATCTTCTAATACGTGTGATCTCATAGGTTCGAACCTAAATCGATAGCATAGGAATAACTTTCTATACTAATCGATGTAACCATCTAGCAATGAAGACCCGACGATCGGATGGATCAAAGTACTGCAAAGCAACCTTCTAGAACCTACTGGCGTATGGTTACCGTATAATTCATGCCTTTGATCCAAATGCTCAAGGTGACTTAAGGTTTAACTGTCAATCCTAATTAAATTGATCACATTATATTTTAACCTTTCAAATTCATCTCATGGATTATCCTGATCAGGATTTTGCTAAATTGAAATACACTGATGCATATCTCCTACAAATTCAGAGGGGTCAATTCCATCTTGACTCACATACCGACTTGATAAGTACTTGACTGCACCAAGTATCCTTTCGTCACTAAGTTAAAAATTTAAATAGTTCAATACTAAAGTACAGTGAGTTGCTGATAAGGCACCGTGGTGGTCTCAGATTGGAGGGACACTTATATCCATACCCTTCACAAGTTACTCTTGACAGCAGAGTTCTCGACACATGGTCACGTTCGATATGAATGTACTCCTACATTCTATCTGCATGCCATAATAGTATCTCCACGCTCTTTGATTAAGATGATAACCAACTCATATGGCACACAACGACCTACACTTGATATCACTATCGTCCTAGTAATAGCATATCATTTGGTCGCGAATAATTTTAAGGACTTAATGACAAATCCTCCTTTATCGATTAATATATATAGTCTTAAGGACTTCATTACAACACAAGAGTTCAAAGATAGTCAATTTGTAATGAAAATATTAAATAATTTTTATTAATAAAAATTCATATATAGTTTACAAGATGACCACAATCGTCTAATGATTGATTTTGCGACATATTTCCCAACAACTCCCACTTGGACTAAAGCCAATCGATACAGTATCATATATCTATCTTCGATTTGTGGTCATCAAACTCTTTGATTCTGAGAGCTTTAGTAAATGGGTCGGTCAGGTTCTTCCTTCCATCGATCTTCTGAAGGTCGATGTCACCTCGATCCATGATCTCTCGGATAAGGTGATAACGGTGCAGAATATGTTTGGTGCACTGCTGGGATCTCGACTCCTTGGCTTGAGCAATGGCTCCAGTATTGTCACAATATAACAAGACAGGGCGATCAACAGAGGGTGCCACTCTGAGCTTGTCGATGAACTTCCACAATCATACAGCTTTTTTCACAGCATCGGATGCCGCGATATACTCTGCTTCGCAAATAGAGTCTGCCACAGTATTCTGCTTGAAATTTTTTTAGCAGATTGCTCCATCATTTAAGATAAAAATATAATCCAATACACTCTTACTATCATCATGGTCTGACTGAAAGCTGGAGTCGGTGAACCCCACAAGTTTCAAGTCAGTTTCACCATACACAAGCCACTGGTCCTTAGTATTTCTTAAATATTTAAGAATGGTCTTTAGGACCTTCCAGTGATTTTCTCCTGGATCAGACTGGTATCTACTCACTACCCCTAATGAGTATGCCACATCTGATCTCGTATATGTCATGACGTATATAATAGAACCCACTATCGAAGTTTATGAAACTCTTCTCATACACTCTCTTTCTTGAGGAGTTGTCGGACAATCTCCTTTCGAAAAAAAATTTCTTTGGCCTATCGAAAGATAGCCTTTCTTGAAATTCTCTATGCTGAACCATTTTAGCATAGTATCTATGTATGTGGATTGAAAGAGCTCGAGCAGTCTCTTAGATCTATCCCTATGGATCTTCATCCCTAGGATGTAGGCTACTTCTTCCAGATCCTTCATGAAGAATTGTGACGACAGTCACACTTTTATTCCCTATAATGCAGAGACATCATTCTCGATTAAGAGAATGTCATCCACATACAACACAAGAAATACAATTATCGAACCATTTGCCTACTTATATATGCAGGGTTCCTCTCCATTCCTAACGAAGCCATACATTCTGATCACCTTATCAAAACATATGTTCCAACTCCGAGATGCTTGCTTCAATCCATAAATGTATCTCTGAAGCTTGCACACCTTAGACTCATCTGTGGATATGAACTCTTCAGGTTGTATCATATACACCTCTTCGTTCAGCTCTCCATTTAAAAAAACTATCTTCACATCCATTTGCCAGACTTCATAGCCCAGATATACTGCTATCGCAAGCATGATCCGAATGGATTTGAGCATTGCCATAGGAGAAAATATCTCGTCATAGTCAATACTATAATGCTGACGATAACCCTTGGCAACCAAATGGGCTTTATAAGTCTCCACCTTTTCATCTGCGCCCCTCTTCCTCTTGATGACCCACTTATACCCTATGGGCTTTACCCCTTCAGGTGGGTCAACTAATGTCCATACATCGTTGACCTTCATGGACTCTATTTTGGATCTCATGGCTTCAAGCCATTTATCAGAGTCGGATCTCTGCATTGCATCCATGTAGGAGATTGGATCCTCATCATTCTCATCGAGTTCGACAGGATCCCCATCCCGAACCAAGAAATTAAAGATTTGTCCGGCTGATGCAGTACTCTATCGGATCACCTTAAGGATGTTTGTTTATTGGGTTCTAGGTTTGATCTCATCAAATCTGGTTCAGATTCAATTATTGGTGTCAGTTCTTCTACCTGTCGAACTTTGTCAAGCTCAATTTTAGATGCACTTATTCCTTCACTAAAGAATTTCTTTTTCAAAAAATATGTCTTACTGCTGACAAACATCTTTTGTTCAGCAGACAGGCAAAACTAATATCCCCTTATTTTCTTGGGGTATCCTACGAAATTACACTTATCAAACTTAAGACTGAGCTTGTCAGTTTGTAATCATTTAACATAAACTGGACACCCCCAGATCCTAAAGTAAGAGAGGTTCGACCTACGTCCTGACCATATCTCATATGGTGTCTTACTAACTGATTTGCTTGGAATATTATTGAGCACAAGACAAGCTGTTTCAAGTGCATATCCCCCAAAGAAGATCGACAGAGTTACAAACCCCATCATGGATCGAACCATATCCAACAAGGTTCGATTCCTCCTTTCTGAGATGCCATTATGCTGTGGTATCCCTGGAGGGGTCCATTAGGAGAGAATTCCATTCTCTCCAAGATATATCAGAAATTCACTGAAAAGGTATTCACCTCCTCGATTAGACCAAAAATTTTAATATTTTTTTCAGTTTGTTTCTCTACTTCATTACAGAACCGTTTGAACATTTCAAACGATTCAGATTTGTCTTTCATCAAGTAGACATATCCATATCTAGATAGATCATTTATGAACATGATGAAGTAGCTATACCCTCCTCTAACACATGTACTCATGGGTCCACATACATCAATATGTATCAGACCCAGCACATTACTGGCTTATTTATCTTTTCCAATAAAAGATGACTTGGTCATCTTTCCAAGCAAACAAGACTCACAGGTAGGTAACGATTCATAATCATATTTATCAAGAATTCTTTCTTGAGGCAACCTGTTCATCCTGTTCTTATTGATATGACCTAGCCTACAAGGCCAAAGGTAGGCATCTGTGACATCATCTATTCTAAGGTATTTATTTGAAATGTACATTACATTAGGCCTAAATATAATATAGATACCATTGTTCAACTATCCACGTAAACTTGTAACACCATTCAAAATAATATCACAAAAATTTTTCTTTATTGTGATTTCATAATTTGAATTGACCAAAAGGCCTACAGAAATAATATTTAAACAAAAACTAGGATAGTAATGATACTTATTAAGAACAATATACTGAGACTCAAATACAAGCTTGATGATTCCTAAATCTAGAACTGAAACTGATCTTCCATCTCCAACATTCAGGAATCTCTCACCTTCTCCAAATCTCCTAGTGACTTGAAGTCCCTACAACGAATTGCAAATATGAATAGGACTTTCAATATCCAATACCCAAGTCATTGTATCTATAAGAGAAAAATTACAAAGTATTATCACATAAGTACCTTGTCCAGCAACTAATTGCTTCTTCTTCTTTAGCCTGTTCAGATCAAGGGAAGTGATATACTGAGGATAATTCCGCTTTCAGTGATCCTGCTTCTTACAAAAGAAGCACTCTGTCTGACTTTGATCAGCCTTGAACTTGAGTTTCTAAGACTGACTCCTAGCATCAGGCACCTTCTTATTCTTCTTCTTTTTCTCTTTCTACAAGAGACGATGACTACCCGAAGAAGATCCTTCTACTAGATTCACTATCTTCTTATGGAGCTATGATCTTTCTCAAAAGTTTGTAGCAACCCCAACAGACCGTGATAGTTGACAATAGGCTTCATCATTCTGAAATGACTGAGGAACAGCAGGTAGGACTTGGGAAGAGAGTTTAGGATCACATCTTTCTCCAGCTGTTCATGCAAAGGAAAGCTGAGTTTGCTTAATTTTACAATCTGCTCAATCATGTACAATACATGATCGGTAACAGATGCACCCTCCCTCATCCGGATATTAAAAATGGTGCAACTAGTCTTGTGCTGCTCAACATCATCAGGAGTACCAAAGGAATCCCTTAACACTTGAAGCATTTTATCTGGCTGAGCTTCTTCAAACTTTCGACTAAACTCATCGTTCATGAAGGCCCGCATGATGCAATGAACCGTGGTGCAGTCGTTGAGCCACTTCAAATAAGTATCTCGGATCGCTCTTCGGGCGTTAGGAGTAGGCTTCTCAGGTGTCGGATTCGTTATCACATAAAGGATCCGCTCGTGCTCTAAGATAAGTTTTAATTTTTGATATCAATTATCAAAATTTGATCCGATAAGCTTCTCACTATCCAACAGTGATCGGAGTAACAAGTTTGAGGCCATATCTGCACACACAAAGAAAGAACAAAGCCTAATTAGTATATGAGTTTGTTAATCCTAAAGACTTGGACTTTAGTCTAAAGGTCCTCCCACTATTTTATACGAATTGGTAGCCTCTACCTCCAATTCGAAGAATTTTCTTAATTCTTTAGCGGGTACTAGAATCCACACAGACTACATATAGGCCCGAAGATGGCTTGGTCAACCCATATGTACCTATGGATAGGTTCTCAATCAATTATTTCTCCAAATAACTTCTAGTATTTAATTTTGCTCTAGATTTCATTTCAGTAGGCGATGGGCCTCCACTGAAAGTTTCAGTTAGATCATACCATTAACATAAATCTACTCAGTGATTTTACCTAATGAGTGATCAGGTCCGAAGATGGCTCGATCAATCCAACCATCATCAGATAGTTCATCAAAGTCATCATATGATGAATGATAATTCCATCATTCAGAGAGAACATCAGACGGATGGTGCCTGCAATATTAATCAGAAATAATGGACCTATTATCACTCATCTTAATAGAAGGCTATGATCTAGTTATCACCATAACCAGCTCATTTTAAGGACCTAATAATTTAGAGGATTTAATCGATTTTGAGAAGAGAGAAGAGAAGAAAAGATCAATCAGTAGATCATAATCCTCCCACTGACTTCACCAAATCACTGAATCAGATTAGGTCATGCTGATGGAACTAGCACCTAGATCAGTCACACTGATCAATCTTAATGGCATGGGCTAATTTAAATCACTTAACGATCTAATCAAAATCTAGTTCACCAAATTGATCAGGTAAGTGAGATCGGTGGGAGAGTCTACTAAGCTTGCCTTAAACACCATCAAAATGGCCAGATAAGCTGCTCTCAATTAAAAATCACTGGTCGAAATGCCAAACTTATCTTAAACACCAATTGGTTAACTAGTTTTGATTTGACCAACCTAATGATTTGGGTTCAACCACTGAGCCACAATCAAAGTCTATTTGGTGTAATCAAAGATATAGACTTGACCATCTACAACTATTATACTAGAGAAACCCTGATTAATCTAATTCAATATTTAGTTAAACTTAATCAATTTCTCTACATGGTCAATCAATTCTTTGATTCTAACCTTAGGTCTAACCCATTTAAAGAGAAAGACCTAATTTGAGCTAACCTATGCCTCATGTTTTATGCAATATCATTAGATCTAAATCATAATTCTAAATCCAATCAGCTTGATACTTAATTCTCAATTAAGTTTTGCATCAACATAGTTAAGGTTTCAAAAATAATTTTTCATGCAAATTTTTTACATCAAGTCATAAAATCTTTTAGATCAAATTTAATTTTTTTATGATTTTAGATCAAAATAATTTTAACTAAACAAGATTAGATGTAACTAACTATCTTCACAACTTGCATCACATACAACAACACCTAGGGTTTTGCAAGAAAGTATATTTTCTTTTTTCACTTTCTTCTTCATGGGACCTCACAGTAGCACCTTTACATGCCATGAAGAGCACCCCATTGAATGAGAGGAGAGGGTCATGAAATCCTACTTTCTCCTATGATCGGACGGCCTGGTGATTACCCAATCTGAGTACTTTGCTACTCAAAACATCTAATCTAAATAATAATAATCAGATCTAAAAATAAACTAATTTAGATCTAATCTAAATATAATCAGATCTAATAACAAAAAATCAGATCTAAAGTTATATTAATTTATATCAAAACAACCTAACTCTGATACCAGTTGAAGAAAATTTATGGTAGTACAGTACATGCAATTAAAAATTTTATACAGTAAAAATAATAGATTAAATAATTTAATACTAATCATATGTATAAGATCTAATCTTATACTATTACATAAAAATTTTTGATATAAAAAATATGTACTTTAGATCTAAAAATAAAAATCACATCGATCTCGTTGATGCTGAAATTCTAGATTTAACTATTAGATCTACTATAGGAGTCAAAATAAGTTAGAGATCATTACCAAACAAATTTTGATCTTGATCTCCTCTGATCCAACGATTGAAAAGAATATTTCTCAAATCACTCATAGCCACACAAAGTCATCTGGCGTCTATAAGAAAATCCATGAGAACACTGGCGTAGATCAAGGGCTCGGAGATGCTAGTTTGCGAATAACTTCGATAGCTGACCTCTTTCTTCTTCTACAAGCACCTTAGACACTCCAAAGTGATAGGAGAACTAGAAGAAGAAGAGAGGAGGAGGGGACGAGGCTCTAAAAATAAAAAATCTACAAGAAAATTGATCATGGGACATCCAAGAGAGGGGTCCCCTTTTTATAGACTAGGAATTAGGACTTTCCAAGAAAGGATGCCATGAATCAATGCCAAAACCCCTTTTTGGCATCCACAAAAATTTTATAAAAATTATTAAGATGTGGAGAAAAAATTTAGACTCTCACACACTAAAGGATTCCTCAAAAAAAATAAGAAAAAAAATAATATGGCTCTAACAATATACCATATATGAAAAAAAAATTTTCTAGTCTGCATCTTGAACGTGATGAAGTAGATGTACCCATACCTAGATAGGTCATCTATGAACGTGATGAAGTAGCTATACCGTCCTCTAGCATATGTGCTCATGGGTCCACATACATCGATATGTATCAGACCCAGCACATCACTGGCTCGTTCATCTTTTTCAGTAAAAAGTGACTTGATCATCTTTCCAAGCAAACAAGACTTACAGATAGGTAATGATTCATAATCGTGTTTATCAAGAATTTCTTCTTGAGCCAATGTGTTCATCCTATTCTTGTTGATATGACCTAGCCTACAATGCCAAAGGTAGGTATCTGTGACATCATCTATTCTAGGATGTTTATTTGAAATGTACATTACATTAGGCCAGATACCATTGTTTAACTATCCACGTAAAAATGTAACACCATTCAAAATGATCTCATAAAAGTTTTTCTTTATTGATATTTCATAATTTGAATTGGCCAAAAGGCCTACAGAAATAATATCTAAAAGAAAACTAGGACAGCAATGACATTCATTAAGAATAATATACTGAGACTTGAATACAAGCTTGATGATTTCTAAAGCTAGAACTGGAACTAATCTTCCATCTCTAATATTCAGAAATCTCTCACCTTCTCCAAATCTCCTAGTGACCTGAAGACCCTGCAACAAATTATAAATATGAATAGGGCTTCTAGTATCCAATACCCAGATCATTGTATCTATAAGAGAGAAGTTGCAAGGTGTTATCACATAAGTACCTTATCCAGCAACTGATTGCTTCTTCTTCTTTGGCCTGTTCGGGTCAAGAGAAGTGATATACTGAGGATAATTCCTCTTCCACTAATCCTGCTTCTTGCAAAAGAAGTACTTTGTCTGACTTTAATCAACTTTGAACTTGGATTTCTGAGACTGACTCCCAGCACCAGGCACCTTCTTATTCTTCTTCTTTTTTTCTTTCTTAAAGGGATGATGGCTACCCAAAGAAGATCCTCCCACAAGATTCACTGTCTCCTTGTGGAGCTGGTGATCTTTTTTAAAAGTCTGTAGCGACCCCAATAAATCATGATAGTTGACTATAGGCTTCGTTATTCTGAAATGACTGAGAAACAGTAGGTAGGACTTGGGAAGAGAATTCAGGATCACATCTTTCCCCAACTGTTCATGCAAAGGAAAGTCGATCTTGCTCAATTTTTTAATCTGCTCGATCATGTACAATACATGATTAGTAACAGATGCACCCTCCATCATTTGAGTATTGAAAATTGTGCAACTAGTCTTGTGCCACTCAATGTCATCAAAAGTACCAAAGGAATCCCTCAACACTTAAAGCATTTTCTCTGACTGAGCTTCTTCAAACTTTTGATTGAGCTCATCATTCATGGAGGCCCGCATGATGCAACGAACCATAGTGCGGTCGTTGAGCTACTTCAAATAAGTGTCTCGAACAACTCCTCAGGTGTTAGGAGCAGGCTCCTTAGGTGTCAGATCTGTTATCACATAAAGGATCTGCTCATGCTCCAGGACAATCTTTAATTTTCAATACCAATTATCAAAATTCAATCCAATAAGCTTCTCAGGGTCCAACAGTGATCGGAGTGACAAGTTTGAGGCCATATCTACACACACAAAGAAAGAACAAAAACCTAATTAGTATATAAATTTATTAATCCTAAAGACTTGGACTTTAGTCTAAAGGTCCTTCCACTATTTTATACAAATTGGTAGCCTCTACCTCTAATTCAAGAAATTACTTTAATTTCTTAGTGGATACTAGAATTCACACAGACTACATATAGGCCCGAGGATGGCTCGGTCAATCCATATAAATCTATGGATAGGTTCTCAACCAATTATTGCTCCAAACAACTTTTAGTATTTAATTTAGTCTCAGATTTCATTTCAGTAGGCGATGGGTCTCCACTGAAAGTTTCAGTTAGGTCAAACCATTAACATGAACCTACTCAGTGATTCTACCTAATGAGTGATCAGACCCGAGGATAGCTCGATCAACACAACCATCATCAGATAGTTCATCAGAGTCATCATATGATGAATGATAATTCCATCATTCAGAGAGAACATCAAACGAATGACACCTGCAATGTCAATCAAAAATAATGGACTCATTATCACTCACCTTAATGGGAGGCTACGATCTAGTTATTACTATAACCAACTCATTTTAAGGACCTAATAATTTAGAAGATTTAATCGATTCAGAGAAGAGAGAAGAAAAGAAAAAATCAATCAGTAGACCATAATCCTCCAACTGACTTCACCAAGTCACCGAATCAGGTTAGGTCATGCTGATTGAACTAACACCTAAATCAGTCACACTTATCAACCTTAATGGCATGGGCTAACTCGAATCACTTAGCGATCTAATCAAAATCTAGTTTACCAAATTGGCCAGATAAGTGAGATCGATGGAAGGATCTGCTAAACTTGCATTAGACACCATCAAAATGGCCAGATAAGCCACTCCCAATTAAAAACCATCGGTTGAAATGCCAAACTTATCTTAGACACTAATTGGTTAACTAATTTTGATTTGACCAACCTAATGATTTGGGTTCAACCACTAAGCCATAATCAAGATCCATTTGATCTAATCAAAGACATGGACTTGACCATCTACAACTATTGTACTAGAGAAATCTTGATTAATCTAATTCAACATTTGGTTAGACTTAATCAATTTCTCTATATGGTCAATCAATTCTTTGATTCTAACCTTGGGTCTAACCCAATTAAAGAGAAGGATCTGATTTGAGCTAACCCATACCCCATATTTTATGCAATGTCATTAGATCTAAATCACAATTCTAGATCCAATCAGCTTGATACTTAATTCTCAATTAAGTTTTACATCAACATGATTAAGGTTTCGAAAATAATTTTTCATGCAAACTTTTTACATCAAGTCATAAAATCTTTTAGATCAAATCTAAATTTTTTATGATTTTAGCTCAAAATAATTTTGACTAAATAAGATTAGATGTAACTAACTATCTTTGCAACTTGCATCACATAACAACACCTAGGGTTTCAAGATCTAAGATTTTGCAAGAAAGTAAGTTTTCTCTTTTCACTTTCTTCTTTATGGGACCTCACAGTGGCACCCCTACACGCTATGAAGAGCATCCCATTGAATGGGAGGAGAGAGTTATGAAATCCTACTTGCTCCTATGACCGGACGGCCTGGTGATTATCCAATCCGAGTACTTTGCTACTCAAAACATCTAATCTAAATAAATAATAATCAGATCTAAAAATAAACTAATTTAGATCTAATCTAAATCATAAATAATCATATCTAATAATAAAAAATCAGATCTAAAGTCATATTAATTCATATCAAAACAACCTGACTCTGATACCAGTTGAAAAAAAATTTACGATAGTACAGTACATGCAATTAAAAATTTTATGCAGTAAAAATAATAAATTAAATAATTTAATCTCAATTACTTATATAAGATCTAATCTTAGACTACTATATCAAAATTTTTGATATAAAAAATATATACTTTAGATCTAAAAATAAAAATCACATCGATCTCATCGATGCTGAAATTCTTGATCTAACTATTAGATCTACCATAGGAATCAAAATAAGTTAGAGATTGTTACCAAATAAATTTTGATCTTGATCTCTTCTGATCCAACAGTTGGAGAGGGTATTTCTCAAATCACTCATAGCCACATGAAGTTATCTAGCCTCTATAAAAAAATTCATGCGGAGACTGATGTAGATCAGGGGCTCGGAGATGCTGGTCTGCGAACAACTTCGACAGCTGACCTCTTCCTTCTTCTACAAGCACCTTGGACACTCCAAAGTGATAAGAGATCTGGAGGAGGAAGAGAAGAAAAGGAGAAGAGGATCTAAAAATAAAAAATCTATAAGAGAATTGATCATGGGATGTCCAAGAGAGGGGTCCCTTTTTTATAGACTAGGAATTAGGACTTTCCAAGAAAAGATGCCATGAATCAACACCAAAACCCCTTTTTGGCATCCCCAAAAATTCTAAAAAAATAATTAAGAAGTGGAGAAAAAATTTGGAGTCTCACACACCAAAGAATTTCTTAAAAAAAATAAAAAAAATAATATGGCTCCAACAATATATCATATACAAAAAAAAAATTTTCTAGTCTGCATCTTATCTATAATTCAAATCACATTCGAATTAGGCAAGAGATAATATTATGACTCATCAGCTATAGCCAACCACCCTTGTTGGATCCTCTCTCATGATGTCAAAAATCACAACCTAAATCCAATTAGATGTGGAGAAATTGGCATGGATCCAGATGTGGCAGAAAAGATAAGGATAGAGTCCTAGTCTGACTTAGACTCTTCATTTCTAATTCAATTCTAATCCAAATCAAATTTGAATTAAAACTAATGATAGAAATGATCTTAATTCAATTAAAAATCTAAATATCTCATCAAATTTCTAATCCAATTAGAAATTAGTCAAGTCCAAACCCTGATCGAATCAGGATCGAATTTTTCTTGTAATCGGGTTTGATAATATCAATCCCAATCTGAGTCAAACTGAATCTAATTCAATTAGACTTGTTTCAAAGCTCTTTACTCAATCAAATTAAATCAATTAGTAATCTAATTAATAATTAATTTTTTAAAAATGATAGAGTCTCAGTCCCAGTGGGACTCTCCCACAGAGTCCTAGTCCAAGTAGGACTCTTTACCAGAGTCACAATCCAATTGGACTCTTCAGCCATCAGATCTAACCAAACTTCTAATGCATGCGACCCTAGAGGTTCGAACCTAAGTGAGTAGTATAGGAACAACTTTCTATACCAATTAATGTAATCATCTAGCAATGATGACCCAACGACTGGATGGATCAAAGTATTGTAAAGCAACCTTTTAAAACCTACTAACGTATGGTTACCGTATAATTCATCCCTTTGACCCAAATGCTCAAGGTGACTTAGGGTTTAACTCTCAACCCTAATAAAGTTGACCACATTGTATTTCAATCTTTTAAATCTATCTCATGGATTATCCTGGTCAAGATTTTGCTAAATTGAAATACACTGATGCATATCTCCTACCAATTCAGAGGGGTCAATTCAATCTTGACTCACACACTGACTTAATAAATACTTGACTGCACCTAGTATCCTTCCGTCACTAAGTTAGAAACTCAAATGGTCTGATACTAAAGTACAATGAGTTGTTTACAAGTCATCGTGGTGGTCTCAGATCGGAGGGACACTTATTCCCATACCCTTCATAAGCTACTCTTTACAGCAGAGTGCTCGACACATGATCATGTTCGATGTGAATGTACTTCTACATTCCATCTGCATGCCATAATAGTATCTCTACACTCCTTGGTTAAGAGGACAACCAACTCACATGACGCACAATGACTTACACTTGATATCGCTATTGTCCTAGTAATAGCGTATCATTTGGTCGTGAATAATTTTAAGGACTTAACGATAAATCCTTCTTTATCGATTAATATATATAGTTCTAAGGACTTCATTACAATACAAAAGTTTAAAGATGGCTAATTTGTAATGAAAATATCAAATAATATTTATTAATAAAAATTCATATATAGTTTTTAAGCAATCAATCATTGTAGATTCGACTATGAAAGTCGAGTACATCGCCGCCTCTGAAGCTGCTAATAAAAAAGGAGTACCTTGGTGAAGGTACTGATGTGTTTAATATAAAACTTATGAAGTTCAGTAGGTAGAAGAACCGACACAATCTAGTGAACCCATAGAATTAGATTTGATCATATCAAACCTGGAACCCATTGTAGAGACACCATTAAGGAGATTTGGTAGAGTAGCGCATCTGTTGGATAGATACTTCAATATCTAGATTTTGAAATGTGATCCTGTTGAACTCGATGAGAATAATAAGGATTTGATCACCTACATGGATACCATGCAGAGGTTCAACTTTGATTAATGGCTTGAAGCCATAGGTCCGAAATGGAGTCTATGAAGGCCAACGGTGTATGGACACTCATTGATCCACTTGAAGGGATAAAATCTGTTGGGTATAAAATACCCGCAGCCAAAATCGACAGCAGAACGGCTCCGCCTGGACTCCTACGGGAGCCGGGCTCCACCATCGATAGCAGAACAGCTCCGCCTGGACTCCTACGGGAGCCAGGCTCCACCATCGACAGCAGAACGGCTCCGCCCGGACTCCTACGGGAGCCGGGCTCCACCATCGACAGCAGAATGGCTCCACCCGGACTCCTACGGGAGTTGGGCTCCACCATCGACAGCAGAACAGCTCCGCCTGGACTCCTACGGGAGTCGGGCTCCACCATCGACAGCAGGGCGGCACCGTCCGTACTCCTATGGGAGCCAGGTTCCGCCTGCAACTTCGGCTCTGAGAGGGTTCCACCAGGACTCCTACGGGAGCCAAGCTCCGACCTCAGTCTCCGACCTCAGCATCAGCTGCCGGAGCCAGACTCCACCCACGACCTCAACCGAAAGGAGGACTCCTCCCGGACTCCTACAAAGGCCGAACTCCGACCATTGCCGAGCCTCGATCAACAGATCCGCGTCTCTTGGCACATCACAATAACAACCATGATCCTGTTCCACTTCCTGTAGCGGATTCCGTGCGGCTCCATCACCCCCTGCGGCGAAACCATTACTCCCTGACAGGCTGTGTCAATGGCCACGATGCTGCTCCACTCCCTGCGGCAGGTGCTGCACGATCCCACTACTCGCTGACAACTAGCAGCAACGGACGCCGCTCCACTACCTGCAACAGGCCCTACGTGGCGGGCCATGACGATGGCCACGGGTCTACCCCACTATCTTTCGCAATCAATTCCCCTGACCATGGGCGGCCCACTACCAGGCGGTTACAAACGTCGCCATCAATCCTTTGCCTCCTCCGCCTATAAAAGGGAGACCCAGATACGTTATTCTTTAAGCTCCTTTTCCTTATCTCAAAACTCTGCTAAATTCTCCGTTCGAGCACTCCATTCTTGTTGAGGCAAAGAACTGACTTGAGCATCGGAGGGTCTTGCCGGAGCAACCCCACCTCCGGTTTAGACTTCCCTTGCAGGTCCCAACGGCGACCACGGCTTCCCCGACTCCAGCTTCTCCGGCACAAGCGGATTTTTGCACCAACAGGATTGGCGCTAGAAGGAGGGGCGTGTGTCTTCGCAGCACCCTTGTTCTTGAAGGAGCACTCAACGGACCCGCTTCCGGCCATCTTTTCCGGCATCCAATCCTCTTTGCCCCGTCCGATGCCCTCTCGCGAGGTTTCTGCACGACTACCTCCGGCTATGGTTGCCGATAAAGGGTGGCTGGATGACCAGTCTTCGTCGGATTCCATCAACGTCATCTCGGAGGAATCCCGACAGGAGGCAATCAGCACATCAGCTGCACCCCTCAAGCGGCAAAAAGTTGAAGAGCCCATAGCCTTCACTGAAGAAGACGCCCAGGGAGTCCAATTCCCTCATAACGACGCGGTCGTAGTTTCCTTGAATATAGCAGATTACGATGTCCGTCGCATTCTTGTCGACAATGAAAGTTCGGCCGACATCTTATTCTACAGTGCCTTTTCGAGAATGGCCACTCTTGGCGGTCATCTAAGGCCGATGTGCTCCCCCTTGATAGGGTTTACTGGTGACGCCGTTCCGACGAAAGGAATGATAGCTCTAACTGTGACCGCGGGTCAGCATCCAAAGCAGTCCAGAGCCCTGGTGAATTTCCTGGTGGTAAAGGCGCCATCTGCCTACAATGCAATTCTTGGCCGACCCAGCCTCAATGCCCTCAGAGCCGTTGTTTCAACCTACCATTTGAAGTTGAAGTTCCCCACTGACAAGGGGATTGGAGAAGTTCGGGGAGACCAAGCGCTGGCCAGGCACTGCTACAATATTGCCCTGCAAAGAAGCGATCAAGCGGACCTCTGTCCAGTCGACGGGTTGGATGCACCCGACGACCTCACTGAAGAGAGGGGCGGCCCGATCGAGGACCTAATACCAATTCCTTTGAATGATGGGAATGCAGAGCATGTGGTTTTAATTGGCTCCAACCTGGAGGAGGAGGTGCGGACGCATCTTGTGGATTTTCTCCGAAGAAATGTGGACGTTTTCGCGTGGATCCCGGCGGATATGCTGGGGATTGACACAGAAGTCATGGAACATCATCTGGCGGTCGACCCTAAACATCGGCCAATAAAAAAAAAAAATCCGGAGTCATGCCCCGGAGAGGCAGAAGGCAATAGCCGAGGAAGTGGATAAACTTCTCGAGGCCGGATTCATCAAGGAGGTCAATTATCCAGAGTGGATCTCCAATGTTGTCTTGGTCAAGAAAGCAAACGGCAAGTGGAGGATGTGTATCGATTTCAAAAAGCTGAATAAGGCTTGCCCAAAGGACAGCTACCCCCTTCCCAGGATCGACCAACTGGTGGATGCTACCTCGGGCCACGAGCTTCTCACTTTTATGGACGCATTCTCCGGCTATAACCAGATTAGAATGGCATCGAAAGATGAAGAGAAGACTGCTTTTATCACTAATCGCGGCCTTTATTGCTACAGGGTTATGCCGTTCGGCCTCAAGAACGCGGGAGCAACCTATCAACGACTGGTGAACAAAATCTTCAAGAAGCAGATCGGCCGAAATATGGAGGTTTATGTGGACGATATGCTCGTGAAAAGCAGGTCTTTCGGAAATCATGTAGCCGACCTCGAGGAAACCTTTGGCGCTCTTCGAAAGTATAGAATGAAGCTGAACCCGACCAAATGCGCCTTTGGGGTAACCTCAGGAAAGTTCTGGGCTTCATGGTGTCGGGGCGCGGGATCGAGGCCAATCCGGAGAAAATTTGCGCCATCCAAAATATGACTGCCCCAAGGTCGATCAAGGAGGTTCAATGCCTCACGGGAAGAGTCGCGGCTCTTAATCGCTTTGTCGCAAGGTCGGCCGAACGATGTCTGCCCTTCTTTCAAACCCTCAAGCAGCCGAAGAACTTCTGTTGGACCCCTGAATGCCAACAGGCATTCGAAGAATTGAAAAGCTACCTTAGCTCGCCCCCACTGCTGGCGAAGCCCGAGCTTAAGGAGGAATTATTTTTGTACCTGGCGGTCTCTCCCACAGCCCTTGCAGCTGTCCTTGTTAAAGAGGAAATGAAAGTCCAGCGACCAGTCTACTACATTAGTCGCGTGTTGAGGGACGCCGAGACCAGGTATACTAAATTAGAAAAACTGACCTACACCTTGTTGATTGCAGCTCGAAGACTCCGGCCTTACTTTCAAGGGCACACGGTGACGTTACTCACCGACCAACCGATCAAGGCGGTTTTGCACCGAGCTGATATCTTCGGGAGAATGGCGAAATGGGCAATCGAGCTCACAGAATTCGACATCAACTACAAACCTAGACCGGCAATAAAAGCCCAAGTATTGGCGGATTTCATAGTAGAATGCACCATCCCCGAGGAAGCCGAACCTGAGCGAAGCAAAATTGACGACCTGAGGACTCAACCGAACTCCCCCGACGAAGAAGCCAGTTCCTCCGATAGCTTTTGGACCCTCCATGTGGACGGATCTTCCAACATGGCAGGCGCGGGTGCAGGCCTGATCTTGACCAGCCCGGAGGGAGTCGTTGCGGAGTACGCTCTGCGTTTCAAATTCCCCGCAACAAACAATGGCGTGGAGTATGAAGCTCTGATCACAGGGTTGAGGATCGCTAGGGAGCTCGGAATAGGTCAACTCTGGGTGCACAGCGATTCCCAACTTGTGGTGGGGCAAGTCAGCGGGAGCTTTGAAGCGCGGGAGGACAGTATGGCCAAATATCTTGAGAAAGTGAAGGAGTTCATCCCTGCCTTTGGCGATTTCGACATCAGGCAAATTCCAAGGTCGGAGAACACCAGGGCCGATCTTCTCTCCAAACTAGCGACATCAGCTCCGGCCGAATTGCCAAAAGGCATCCTCTTTGAAGTTTTAAAGCATCCGAGTACGGAAGAACCGCGACTCGTAATGGAGATCGACCACAGGCCCAACTGGGTCGACCCACTAATAACCTATCTTAGAGATGGGATTCTCCCCCAGGACGCGAAAGAAGCCCGAAAACTCCGAAATCAAGCCTCCCGGTACATCCTTTATGAGGGCAAATTGTACAAAAGATCGTACTCCTTGCCTCTCTTGAGATGCCTCTGACCCTCAGAAGTTGACTACGCTTTATGGGAAGTACACGAGGGAGCTTGTGGAAGCCATTTAGGTGCCAGATCTCTATCCCACAAGCTACTCCGCCAAGGATATTACTGGCCAACAATGCATCGTGATTCAATCGAATATGTCAAAAAGTGTGATCGATGCCAGAGATACGCCAACGTCCAGAGACAACCTGCTACCGAGATTACACCCTTGAGTGCCCCATGGCCTTTTGCGCAGTGGGGGATGGATATTCTTGTCCCCTTTCCCATGGCGTCTGGTCAAAGAAAATTCCTCCTCGTAGCAATCGACTACTTCACCAAATGGGTCGAGGCCGAGCCACTAGCCAAAATCACAGAAGCGAAAGTGCAGGATTTCATCTGAAAATCGATCGTGTGCAGGTTCGGTTTGCCTAGAACCCTCATCACTGATAATGGACGGCAATTCGCGGGAGCCAGATTTGCTGAATTCTGTGAAGACCTAAACATCTCCCACAAATTCACATCAGTGGCCCATCCTCAGGCGAACGGCGAAGCCGAGGTAACAAACAGAACCCTTTTGCAGGGGATTAAGACCAGGCTCGAAAAAGCAAAAGGAACTTGGGCGGACGAACTTTATCATGTGCTATGGGCTTATCGGACCATCCAGAGGTTGCCTACAGGAGAGACTCCCTTTGCTTTAGCCTTTGGTATGGAAGCCATCATCCCGATCGAGCTTAAACTCCCTTCGGCATGAGTCGTGGCATTCGACGAACCCCAAAACGCGCAAAGCCTCAGAGCCAACCTCGACCTACTAGAAGAAAGGCGGGAGATTGCTCAGGTTCGAATGGCAGCCTATAGACAGAAAGTTGCCCGATATTACAACGCCCGAGTCAAGAACAAGGCATTCAAAGCAGGGGATCTAGTGCTCCGACGAGCTGCTGTCTCACAACCACAGGGCCAGGGGAAGCTTGCCCCAAACTGGGAGGGACCTTATGAGGTCAAAGAAGTAGTCCGGCTTGGAACTTATTATCTCAAGGAACTCGGAGGAGCCGACCTCCCGCGACCTTGGAGTTCAGAAAACTTACGGATGTACTACCAGTAATTTCGTCCTAATAAAAAAATGCATGCCCATTTGTCTTGGGACAGTTCAAGTAGACAGTATCAAAAATGAGAGGGCGACCTAATAAAAGTCGAAGGCCCGATTCTTTTAGACCGGATGGGGGGAGAGGCCTTACAACGCCCTAATGTGCCTCCACAGCCCTGTTAGGGACAAGAGGAGAACCTCGCCCTAACTTGAGCAAAGTCAAAGGCCCGGTTCTTTTAGACCGGATGGGGGGAGAGGCCTTGCAACGCCCTAATGTGCCCCCACAGTCCTGTTAGGGACAGGAGGAGAACCTCGCCCTAACTTGAGCAAAGTCGAAGGCCCGGTTCTTTTAGACCGGATGGAGGGAGAGGCCTTACAACGCCCTAATGTGCCCCCACAGCCCTGTTAGGGACAGGAGGAGAACCTCGCCCTAACTTGAGCAAAGTCAAAGGCCCGGTTCTTTTAGACCGGATGGGGGGAGAGGCCTTGCAACGCCCTAATATGCCCCCACAGCCCTGTTAGGGACAGGAGGAGAACCTCGCCCTAACTTGAGCAAAGTCGAAGGCCCGGTTCTTTTAGACCGGATGGGGGGAGAGGCCTTGTAACGCCCTAATGTGCCCCCACAGCCCTGTCAGGAACAGGAGGAGGACCTCGTCCTGACATGAGCAAAGTGGAAGGTCCGGACTCCTACGGGAGCTGGGTTCCACCGCAAAAGAAGACTTCACCCGGACTCCTACGGGAGCCGGGTTCCACCGCCAAGAAGACTTCGCCCGGACTCCTACGGGAGCCGGGTTCCTACGCCAAAGAAGACTTCACCCGGACTCCTACGGGAGCCGGGTTCCACCGCAAAAGAAGACTTCACCCGGACTCCTACGGGAGCCGGGTTCCACCGCCAAGAAGACTTCGCCCGGACTCCTACGGGAGCCAGGTTTCTACGCCAAAGAAGACTTCACCCGGACTCCTACGGGAGCTGGGTTCCACCGCCAAGAAGACTTCGTCCGAACTCCTACGGGAGCCGGGTTCCTACGCCAAAGAAGACTTCACCCGGACTCCTACGGGAGCCGGGTTCCGCCGCAAAAGAAGACTTCACCCGGACTCCTACGGGAGCCGGGTTCCACCGCCAAGAAGACTTCGCCCGGACTCCTACGGGAGCCGGGTTCCTACGCCAAAGAAGACTTCACCCGAACTCCTACGGGAGCCGGGTTCCACCACCAAGAAGACTTCGCCCAGACTCCTACGGGAGCCGGGTTCCTACGCCAAAGAAGACTTCACCCGGACTCCTACGGGAGCCGGGTTCCGCCGCAAAAGAAGACTTCACCCGGACTCCTACGGGAGCCGGGTTCCACCGCCAAGAAGACTTCGCCCGGACTCCTACGGGAGCCGGGTTCCTACGCCAAAGAAGACTTCACTCGGACTCCTACGGGAGCCGGGTTCCGCCGCAAAAGAAGACTTCACCCGGACTCCTACGGGAGCCGGGTTCCACCGCCAAGAAGACTTCGCCCGGACTCCTACGGGAGCCGGGTTCCACCGCCAAGAAGACTTCGCCCGGACCCCTACGGGAGCCGGGTTCCACCGCAAAAAAGACTTCACCCGGACTCCCACGGGAGCCGGGCTCCGCCGCCAACATCAGCTACATGACAACTCCACCCGGACTTCTACGGAAGCCAGACTTTACTTATGACTTTGATTGCAGAAAAACTTTGCCCTGGCTCTTACAAGAATCGAGCTACTCCAACTCCCGGAGGGCTTCTCCGTTCGGACTATCAAGGGAGCCGAACTTAGCCCCGACCTCAGCGGAGAAAAATTCGAGCGAACCTGACAAGTGGGTATCTCCGAACGGCATAAAAGCCGAAAAGGAGCTCGACGAATGACGACCCCACATGAGCTGAAAAGGTCGCCGACGACCTTGGAACGACGTAACACAGACAAAGAGAAGCAAAGAAAAATGAAGAAGAAGTTCGGCAGACAACTATTTAACACAAGATGCAAACAAGGTACTGAAATCACTTTTTCATTTAACAGAAGTACACGTTACAGGACCCGATGGGTCAGAAAAAAAAAGAAGATACACATCATCGCAAGTCTCGCGAGCACGGTTCGGGCAGGACGAACCGGAGGCCACTCCGAGCTACGAACTCCGTCTCTATCCTTCTCAGTCGCATTCTCCAGTGCGTGTAACAGCTCTCGCCCCATTCCGCCTCATTCTGTTCCCGAAGTCCCTATCTTAGTGGGAAAGGGGTGGGGTAGATCTCCGGAGGTGGTGGGAACAACGACGGCCGCCACCCGAGACGCTCCGGCAAGGTCGGCATGCGTTACTTCCACCGTCCCCGCAACAAGTTCTACTACCCCACCGTCGACGCCGACCGCCTCTGGTCTCTCGGCCCCGACGGCGTCAAGGATCCCGTCATGGCTTATGACAGCTATTCTGCCCTCTTGACCGGTATCACCCCGCCTTGCTACTCCGAGATTCGCGGGCAGAATAACCTCACCGACAGCCCCCGTTATTAAACCCCTGTTGTTGAAGGAATTCTTCCTTGAGCTCCCTTTAGAACGACGAAAATTCTCACCGACCGCCATTCTCCTCCTCACCTTCCTTCAAACCCTAAAAATTCCCTCAAGAACAGTCCCCCGAGTAGAGAACATGGTGTGAGGGAAGGAGACAGGGACTGGGGCGAGAGAAGCAGGACTCTCAGATGAAAGAACAGCGCCAGGATGAAACCACGAAGGGACTGAGGGGTTTAAATAGCCGATGGATCCTGGCGCAGTTATGGCGGGGGTATTCCTGGGCCAACTGGTGTGTGCCACGTGGCGCGCTTATCCCCTTCACCACCATCGAGGGTTGACCGCTCACGAATTCCCGCAGGGCGACGCTTGGGATCGCGTTTCAACGGGGGTTCCGAAAAGACTTTTCAAGTCACCTTCACCGAAAAATGGACTCTGACGTGCGCGCATTAAATGGGGGCGGCAGTGCGCAAGGTTCGAAGAGGTGATTCCGGCTGCGCACATCTCTCTCTGTGTGTACTTTCTTCGCTTGAAATTCAAACTCGAAAGTAGGGGGACTGGTGTTGGGTATAAAATACCCGCAGCCAAAATCGACAGCAGAACGGCTCCGCCCGAACTCCTACGGGAGCCGGGCTCCACCATCGACAGCAGAACGGCTCTGCCCGGACTCCTACGGGAGCCGGGCTCCACCATCGACAGCAGAACGGCTCCGCCTGGACTCCTACGGGAGCCGGGCTCCACCATCGACAGCAGAACGGCTCCGCCCGGACTCCTACGGGAGCCGGGCTCCACCATCGACAGCAGAACGGCTCCGCCCGGACTCCTATGGGCGCCGGGCTCCACCATCGACAGCAGAACGGCTCCGCTTGGACTCCTACGGGAGTCGGGCTCCACCATCGACAGCAGGGCGGCACCGTCCGGACTCCTACGGGAGCCAGGTTCCGCCTGCAACTTCGGCTCTGAGAGGGTTCCACCAGGACTCCTACGGGAGCCAAGCTCCGACCTCAGTCTCCGACCTCAGCATCAGCTGTCGGAGCCAGACTCCACCCACGACCTCAACCGAAAGGAGGACTCCTCCCGGACTCCTACAAAGGCCGAACTCCGACCATTGCCGAGCCTCGATCAACAGATCTGCGTCTCTTGGCACATCACAATAACAACCATGATCCTGTTCCACTTCCTGTAGCGGATTCCGTGCGGCTCCATCACCCCCTGCGGCGAAACCATTACTCCCTGACAGGCTGTGTCAACGGCCACGATGCTGCTCCACTCCCTGCGGCAGGTGCTGCACGATCCCACTACTCGCTGACAACTAGCAGCAACGGACGCCGCTCCACTACCTGCAACAGGCCCTACGTGGCGGGCCATGATGATGGCCACGGGTCTACCCCACTATCTTTCGCAATCAATTCCCCTGACCATGGGCGGCCCACTACCAGGCGGTTACAAACGTCGCCATCAATCCTTTGCCTCCTCCGCCTATAAAAGGGAGACCCAGATACGTTATTCTTTAAGCTCCTTTTCCCTATCTCAAAACTCTGCTAAATTCTCCGTTCGAGCACTCCATTCTTGTTGAGGCAAAGAACTGACTTGAGCGTCGGAGGGTCTTGCCGGAGCAACCCCACCTCCGGTTTAGACTTCCCTTGCAGGTCCCAGCGGCGACCGCGGCTTCCCCGACTCCAGCTTCTCCGGCACAAGCGGATTTTTGCACCAATAAAACCTATAGAGTGTAAGTGGATTTCCAATAGGATTAGAGTAGTGCAGACAGGAAGGTGGAGATCTACAGAGCTTATCTAGTTGCCTAAAAATATTGTCAACATTATGGTATTGACCATAACGAGATATTTTCTTTTGTAGCAATGCTTAATATTTCAGAATTGAAACATGCATTTTGATAAGTGATTAAAACGTATGACTTCATTGAGAATGAAGAAGAACCCTACAAATATAAATGAATTAATACTTCTATGAATGTATTTCTTATCTTGTATGTGAATGAAATTCTCTTAATCGAGAATGACATTCCTTACATTACAGAGAATAAAAATTTTTTCCATAAAGGACTTAGGAAAAGCATCTCTCATCCTAGGGATGAAGATCTATAGAGATAGATCTAAGAGGCTGCCTAAGTTTTCTCAGTCCAACATACATAGAGTATTTATGAATAGAATTTATTCTATCATTACACCATATATGAGATCGGATATGGTATACTCACTCGGGTAGTGAGTGGATACTTGCTAGACCCGGATGAGAATCATCAGATAGTCATCCTTAAGTATTTGAAAAATACTAAGGATCAGTGACTCGATTATGGAGAATCTAACTTAAAACTTATGGAGTATAACTTCAGTTGTTAGTTGGACATAATAATAGCAAGAACGTATTGGAATACATCCTTACTTTAAATAATGGAGCAATCTGTTGGAAAGGTTCCAAGCAAAACAATATAGCCAAATTCAAATTGCGAGGTAGAATATATTACAGCATTCGATGCTTGCAAGGATGTTATGCAATTGTACAGGTTCATTGATAAGCTAGGAGTGGCATCCTCCGATGATGGTCTTGCTATATTGTACAGCACCGGAGCCATCGCTCATGCCAAAGAGCTGAAGTCTCCTTAGCTTACCAAGCATTTTGCATTGCTACCACCTTATTTGAAAAATTTGTTAAGGTGACGTCAATCTATAGAAGATTGATAGAAAGGAGAACTTGACCAACCCATTTACTAAAGCCTCGATATTTAGGCATTTTGAGATGATAAATCAAAGATGGGTATATGATACTATATTGATTGGCTTTAGTCTAAGTGAGAGTTGTTGAGAATTATGTTCTAAAGCCAAACGTTTGACGATTGTGTTAATTATAAATGTATATGAATTGATAAATAATAAAAGTTATATGATATTTTTTATCATAAGATTATATCTTCTAACAAACTTTTATATTATGATGAAGTCTTTAGGACTACTTTGATCGATAAAAGAAGATTTATCGCGTAGTCTTTAAATTGATTCACGACCAAATGATATGCTATAACTAGGACGACAGCGATATCAAGTGTAGGTCATTGTGTGCCATATACGTTAGTTGTCCTCATAACCACATGGTATGGAGACACTGGTATGGTATGTAGGTGAGATGTAGGAGTACATCATCACTGAACGTGACCAGCTACGGAGCACTCTACTGTCAAGAGTAGCTCACGAAGGGTATGGGTATAAGTGTCCCTCCAACCTGAGATCACCACGGTGACTTACAAGCAACTCACTATTCTTTGGTGTCGGATTAATTGAGTTTCTAATTCAGTGACAGAAGATTTTTGGGTGTAGTCAAATACTTGTCAAGTTAGTGCATGAGTCAAGATGGAATTGATCCCACCAAATTAGTAAGAGATATGCATCAGTGTATTTTAATTTAGCAAAATCTAGCTCTAGATAATCCATGTGATGAATTTGAAAAAGATTGAAATACAATATGGATGACTTATCTAAGATTGACATTTAAATTCTAGGTCATCTTCAAGCATTAGGGTTAAAGGGATGAATTATATGATAACCATACGTCAATAGGTTCTTGAATGTTGCCTCGCCATCATTCGATTTATACGGACGTCAGGTCATCATTGCTAGATGGTTACATCAATTGGTTCAAAAAGTTATTCCTATGCTACCAACTTAGATTTGAACCTATGGGGTCACACTCAAAAGAAATTTTTAACTGATCATGTGGCTGATCAACAATTGAGAATCATTCAAGGACATAATCATCAATTCGATTGATGATTAATCTTATACAAAAGTTGTAATAAATTAATTTATCAAGTGTTAGTGAATTAATAAAAAATTAACTAATAATTAAATTAATTATTAGCTCAATTTGATTAAGCAAAAAGGATTAAATAAAATCTAATTGAATTAGATTCAATTAGATTTGACCCGATTAGGTTATGAGATGATCTAATCGCTAAGAGAGAATTATCTCTGATTTGATCAGAATTTTGGTTCCATCAATTTTTAATTTGATTAAAATTTGATTAAAAATTTATGAACCTAATTAGATTGGGTTTTATTTATTTTATTTGGGCTAAACCAGATGTGATTTGGTTTGCATTCAAATAAGGAAACTTAGAGTCCTTATTGAAATAGGACTCTTCTTCCTGCACCAACCCAATTTGCACGTCATATATCTCCATGCAAAAAATTATTTTGTATGAGATTTTTTCACACCAAAAAATTCTTTCTCTTATCTATCTCACATCCAAATTTGATTTAGTTTTAATAAAAAAAAGATTCTAAAATTAAATTTTAAAATATTCCTTATCAAGAGAATCTATTCTCATCCAGATCAACCTCTCCATACTAATAAATTTCTTTCTCCTTATATGTGTAATATTTTGAGGAGATTTTTTATGAGAGATCAGTGATTTACCATAAAAAATATGAGAAAGGATGTTTCATATTTTTTTGGCATGTTTTGGGATGTGAAATTATGAAGGAAGGCAGAATCCTGTAAGAGTCCGGGATCACTAGAACTCTTCATCCCCCCTCTTTACATACATATAAAAGAGGTTTTTGTGGTTTTTTTTTGTGTGTGGAAGATACCAAAAGAGAGTTCTTCATGTGATGAAACTTTGGGCATGGTTCATCGTGTGAAAAATAGAGAGGAGGGTCCTCTTTCTTGGGATATGCACAAAAATCTGAATTTCAGGCTTTTAGTTCTAAGGGTTTGGGAGGAGGAAATAAATTAGAAAAAAATTATTTTCTTCTTCATCTTTCTTCTACCTCTTTATATCCTCTAGAAGTTTATCTTTAACCTTTAGAAAGATTTTAGAGATTTAAAAAAAAAAGATCCAGATCAATCAAGAAGAAGGTCTTCGCATGAACTAGCACTCCTGAGAAGATCGATCAGATCGAAGCTTCAAGTGAATTTCTTGTAGAGGCCGAACATATGTGTGGCTGTGAGCAACTAGCAAGGATCCTCTCCACCATATCTCTCAATAGCAGAGATCATCAACCCATGATTAGGTATGGAGTTCTGAACTCAGATTAGAAGTAGATGTGTTCTACTGCTCACATACATGCATACTGATTTTATCTTCGAATTATTTTAGATTTTATATGTAACATAACATATCATAGATCTCAGAGTAGGTTGATTTGATGATTAGATTATATACATATTATATTAATTTGATTAATCTAATTATCTTTCACTATAGTTTTTTCAAAAAAGTTTCGAAATACATGCATAAAATCGCATACGCATCCCAACAAGGGTAACCCTAAATCTTAAGATGTTTAAGACTGGATCTCTTTTCTTTTCATATCTCATATAGAGTACTAGAGATAAACTTGAATGGCACTTTATTCAAAACATACACTGCGGCCTCGAGAGCATATCCTCAAAAGGAGATCGAAAGATCTATGAAACACATCATGGATTGCACCATATCTAATAAGGTATGATTCCTCCTTTCTGCAATACCATTTAATTATGAAGTGTAAGGAGGTATCCATTGAGAGAGTATATCATTTTATTTTAAATGTTTGAGGAACTCATTAGTCAAGTATTCTTTTCTTTGATTAGATTAAAGAGCTTTAATACTTTAATCAGTTTGTTTTTCAATCATTTTTTAATACTCTTTAAATTTGTCAAAAGTTTCAAATTTATATTTCATTAAATATACATATCCAAATCTAGACATATCATTTATAAATATGATGAAGTAAGAGTATCCATCTCTGGCTTGAGTCGATATTGGATCATAAATATCAGTTTGTACAAGATCCAAAATGTCTCTCATCTTTTCTCCATATCCAGTAAATAGAGTCTTGGTCATTTTACCAATGAAACAAGATTCATAAGTTTCATATGATTCAAAATCATAAGGATCAAAAATTTATCTTTGTATAACTTGTTAATTCTTGACTCATTTATATGACCAAGTCGGCAGTGCCAGAGATATGTGAGATTCACATCCTCTTTCTTTTCTTCATATTATCAATATGAAGTATATTATAATTAAGTGATAGGAATAGAAGACCATTATCAATATAAGTATTTTCATAAAATTTGTTAGAAAAATAGATAGAACAACCATTATTCTTAGCTTTTATTTCAAAATCTTGTTCTAATAATAAAGGTACAAAAATAATATTTTTAATAATATTAGAAATATAATAATAGATCTTCAGTTTTAAAATTTTGTCCAAAGGCAATTTTAAAATCCTGATTCCCATGGCTTTGGCCTGAGTGGGCTCTCCACTAGTGCCGAATAGCTGAAAGTCACCTTTATTCAGACTCTTTATTTCCTACAGACCCTATAATGATTTGCAAAGGTGTGAACCACAAGTGGTATCCAATATCCAAAAATCTAAAATTAAAGTACTTAATGATAAGTTAGTTTATATCATATACAAACTGTTAGCAACATTTGCTTGTTTCACATTTGCAAGATATTCCTTGCAATTCCTCTTCCAGTGCCCCTCCTTGTCATAGTGATAGCAAATACCTTTGGCAGAGACCTTCTTCGCCTTCTTTTTGAAGATGCCAGCCTTAGGGTTCAACTTTTTTTTGAAACCCTTCTTACCTTTCTTCTTGTTGATCGTATCGACAAGAAGAACTGGAGCCTTTTCACCTTTGAAATGTCTCTCTGTTATTTTTTGTTGTGATCCAAGTGGTGTGCCCAAGGCCCAGGGGACCAAGGCTAAGGCCAAGGTCCATCATTCATGAGGGCTTCATGGAGGCTCTAGGGCTAGTTGGGCCCTAGGTTGAAAGGCTGTGGGCTTTTCGGATTCTTGAGGTCTAGGTTATGTGGGCCTCAAGGGACCAACTCTTTATGGGCCAGGTTTGGGCCCAGGATAGGTGAGATTAGGTCGAGTCATGGGTATACATGGGCTTGGGTTAACCTAATCTCCCATAGAGTTGGTCAAGGGAGTTTTGGGTTTGGGTCACTTGACCCTGTGTTTATATATACATGCACTGTATAGGTTTGATTAAGCCAAGGAATATAAAAACTCTTTCTCCCAAGTCTCTCTCTCTCTTCTCCCTCTCTCTCCAGCTATTCTCCATGCCCCAGAAGCAAGAAACCCTAGGGTTTCTTGCCGCCAGGTCCATAGAAGGCAGGAAAACCAGGGGAGGCGCTAGGGTTTTGAGCCCCTCCCCCTTTGTGCCGCCAACCATTTTTACCTTTCCCTCTCTTGCAGCCACCTAAACATTAGGTCTAAGACTTAAAATCTCTTGCTACGAGATTGGTACAAGTTCCTCTCAGATCTGGAGTTGATCTGAGATCGTTTGAGGCACGGGTGAGATCTCCATCAACAAATCTACAGAAAAGGCTGCAGCAGGACAGATCTGCAAGGTCTGGTTCTATCTACCTTCTTTCCTATTTAGAATGCCCTGATTTGAGATCTACAAATTGGAAGACCTCGGTCCAAGCCTGGTCTAATTGGATACCAGATCTTGAATTTTTTAGAGGTGATCTTAGAGGCATTATTCATCTGGAACGAAAGGCTGACGAAGAAGACAGCAACCAGACTGATTTCGTCAAGGGCCTTCGATCGAGTCCAAAAATCTTTAGATTTATTTGTTGCTGGTTTTGCTGCACCCAAGGTCCATGGGAGGAGCTGGGATCGTGCTCCAATAGTTGGTATCAGAGCCACAGTGGTGAGGAAGTGGTTCCAAGCATGAGAAGTTAAAGATCCCAAGTGCTAAAAAATTTTCAGTAAGGTACCATCAAGGTATATTCTATACTTCTTGATTTTATATTGCTTGTTTGGCTTGGATCCAGTCATGGGCAGTAATATGAAGGTCAATTTCGAAAAGTTTGATGGCAAAGAAAATTTTTTCATGTGGAAAATCTGGGTGGAGGATCTTCTGGTGCAAGCAGATCTGGATCAAGCTTTGGATGAGAAGCCTGAGGGAATGACAGATAAATAGTGGGCATCATTGGAGAAGAAAGCATGCTTGATGATCAGAGGATGTTTGGCGGATGCAGCGTTGTATTCGATGCTAAAAGAAAAGACCTCGAAGGGCCTTTGGTCGAAGTTGCACACCATATATATGGGAAAGAATATGTGCAACAAGCTAATGCTAAAGAAGAGGTTGTACAGTCTTCGGATGCAGGAGGGATCTGATGTGATTGGCCACATTCAGAGGTTCGACCAGTTGTGCACGGAGTTGATGAATATCAGGGTGAAGCTGGATGAGGAGGACAAGTCCTTGTTGCTTTTGTGTTCGTTGTCAGGATCATATGACTCTTTGGTGACTATACTGCTCTACGGCAAGGAGACTCTGGAATATGAGGACATGGTCTCGGTGCTGAGGTCTAATAAGCTATTGCTCCTAGATTGATTTTAATGATTACAAAGCAGATTGAAGGGATACAAATAATTTTAAAATGAAAAAGTCCTTATGCTCTTCAAGGGCAAAATCATAATTTTACTAAAATCCTGATTTGATAGTATCAATTGATAGAACAAATAATTTGTAAACTATTGGTGAAAATTTTATTATTTTTGGACTTATATTTTTGAAGTTATGAAGGTTTGGAGTGCATGAGTCGACTCATGAGTCAACTCATGGCACTATGAGCTGACTGGCACGCAAAAAAATTCCCATGGCACGCTGGATTTTTGGCTTGGCACGACCTGTGAGTCGACTCATGAGTCAACCCACAAGGCATGAGTCGACTCATGAGTCGACCTCTGCTGATTTGGGCCAAAAAATCCAGAAATTCATGTTTCTGATCTTTGCAACAGAAGTCGACTCATGAGTCGACTCCTGAAGCATGAGTCGACTCATGAGTCGACCCCTGCGACGGAAAATGTCAGCAACGGCTATTTTTTTGCCCGTTTTAATTGCTTTTTATGCTTCCTAAAAATGCTCTAACGGCTCTTTTTCTGCCTAATATGTTTTCTCTTGCTTCTAATGCTATAAAATGTTTCAAATGGTGAAAGAAATTGTAGATCAAGGCAGATCAAACGTGAGATCAAAAATACAATAGAGAGGATCCAAAATATACACGAAGTGATTCGAGAGAAAAAGAAAAGAGGATCCAAAATCCACACGAGAGATTGTGAAAGAGATTCAAGAGCATTCAAAGAGAGGATTTGTCATGCCTATTGTTTCAACCTTGATCTAGAGATCTTTCAAAGCCTTCAAGAGATCTTCAATCAACGATCATCCTCTTCTCAAGCATTCATTCAAGCGTTCATCCACCTTGAGAAAATTCAAAAAGGGTTTCTTCATTTGAGTAAAGTATTTTTATTGTTATATTCGCTCATTTAAGGAGCTGTTATTGTATTAATTTGTGCTCTAAATTTTTCTTACTCTTGTAAGTAATTGTTCTTGTTTTTGGAGGATTTCCAAAACAAGGAAAGGTTGATCCGAACCTGAAATCGGAGTGTTTTGGGTTTACTTGTACCCGAAAAACAAGTAGACTAGCTTGGGATAGCTAGTGTCGGAGTTTCCGACGTTTGTATTCGGATTGAATACAAGTATAGTGGATTGAAAATTCCCAAGTAGGAGCTTGGGGAGTGGATGTAGGTGCAAGGTTGGCACCGAACCACTATAAATCCTTGTGTTTGTGGTGTGCTTTATTGTTTATCTTTATTTCTTTATTATATCCTTGCATTCTTGCTTTAGGAAATTAATATTGAAATAAAATCTTTGTCTTGTTTATCATAAGTAATTAATTAAGCATAAACTTGTTAGAAACCCAATTCATCCCCCCTCTTGGGTTGCATAGCTGGGCAACAAGTGGTATCAGAGCCCGGTGCTCTAGCCCTTCTTTGATCTAACAATCAAAGAGCCAAAGATCTATGGCAACCCATGTCGGTACTTCTCTAGCCGAGGGGCAATCTACAAACCGACCTCCACTTTTCAATGGGTCTAATTACACCTATTGGAAAGCTCGGATGAAGATATTCATACAAGCACTCGACTATGATATGTGGAGTATCATAGTGAACGGTCCTCACACACCCACCAAGATTATAGATGGTGAGGAATCAACCAAACCCGAGAAAGAATGGGATGGGGTTGATAAGAAGTTGGCACAATTAAATGCCAAAGCTATGAATGTTCTTTATTGTGCACTAGATGCAAATGAATTTAATCGCATTTCTACTTGTGCATCTGCTAAAGAAATATGGGATAGGTTAGAAGTAACCCATGAGGGAACAAATCAAGTAAAAGAGACTAAAATAAACATGCTAGTGCATAAATATGAATTGTTCAAAATAGAACATGATGAGTCCATAACTGCTATGTTTACACGTTTTACTGATATAATTAATGGTTTGAAGAGTCTTGGCAAATCTTATACTAACAGTGAACTTGTAAGGAAGATTCTCAGGTCACTGCCAAGAACTTGGGAAGCCAAGGTGACTGCCATCCAAGAAGCAAAGGACTTGAACACTCTACCTCTAGAAGAGCTTCTTGGATCCTTGATGACTCATGAACTTAGCATGAAGCAACATCAAGAGGATGAAGTCAAAAAGAAAAGAACCATTGCCCTCAAATCCACAACTTCGCTTGATTATGAAACGGATGACACTGAAGATGAAGAACAGGATGAAGAGATGGCACTCATCACCCAAAAATTTAAGAAGTTTCTAAGAAAAAGGAAACAGGGGATGAGAAAGAAGTTCACAAAAGGAGAACAAAGCAAAGAAAAAGAGAAAGATCAACCCCTTATATGCTACGAGTGCAAGAAGCCAGGACATTTCAGATCCGAATGTCCACAACTGAAGAAAGGTCCCAAAAAGTTCAAAAAGAAAGCAATGATGGTGACTTGGAGTGCAAGTGATGACTCAAGCTCCGACGAGGAAACCTCAACAGAACAAGCCAACCTGTGCCTGATGGCACACGAAAATGAGGTAACTTCTGAATCCACTGGTGAATTTACTTTTGAAGAATTGCATGAAGCATTCTATGATTCAATTGATGAATTAAAGAAACTAGGGAAGAAAAACAAAGAACTGAAATTGAAAAATTAGTCCTTAGTGAAACAAGCTGAAAACCTTTCAATTGAAAAATTTACCTTGATTCAAGAAAATCAAAACTTAAAGGATGAAATTAACAAGCTAAAATCTATAGTAGATAAGTTCACCTTAAGCTCAAACAAACTAAATATGATTCTTGATAATCAGAAGGCTATATATGATAAGGCTGGACTTGGCTATAAACCCCTGAAGAAACAAAAATTTTTGAAGGATATTTATGTAAATTATTCAAGTAACAAGTCTACAAATATTACTTGTTTCAAATGTGGAAGAATAGGACATAAATCATACACATGTCTTATTAACAAATATGCAAACACAAAGAAAATATGGGTTCCAAAAGGAACCATTTTGACTAACCTAAAAGGACCCAAGAAAGCTTGGGTACCTAAGACAGAAACTTGACCTTTGCTTGCAGGTGTGTCTAGCATCCCAAGAAGGAAACAAGAAATGGTATCTTGACAGTGGATGCTCGAGACACATTACTGGTGATGAATCACAATTCATCACGCTTGATGCTAAGGATGGAGGGATGGTTACCTTTGGAGATAATGGCAAAGAAAAGATCATCGGGATAGGTAACATTGGTATCACTCCCTCCAAATACATTGAGAATGTTTTATTAGTTAAAGGTTTAAAGCATAACTTACTTAGCATTAGTCAATTCTGTGATAAAGGATATAAAGTAGTTTTTGAATCATTTGTTTGCATTGTGACTAGTCCTATTAACGATGGCATTAAATTTATAGGACATAGGCATGGTAATATTTATATGGTAGATTTGAATGACTTAGCCAAATTAGACATGCAATGCCTAGTATCCTTGAATGCTAAAATTAATGAGACTAGTTGGCTGTGGCATCGTAGACTTGCACATATTAGCATGCATTCTCTTTCAAAATTAATTAAGAAAGATTTAGTCCTTGGTTTGCCAAAACTGAATTTTGAAAAGGATAGAATTTGTGACGCATGCCAATTAGGTAAACAAACTAGAGTTTCATTTAAATCCAAAAGTACTGTTTCAACTTCTAGACCTTTAGAGCTCTTACATATGGACTTATTTGGACCAACCAGAACCACTAGTCTAGGAGAAAAACGATATGGCTTTGTAATTATAGATGATTACTCTCGTTTTACTTGGGTTTTCTTTTTAGCTCACAAAAATGAAACCTTTCATATTTTCACTAAATTTCATCGAAAAGTCTCTAATGAAAAAGGGTTTTCAATTCAAAATATTAGAAGTGATCATGGAACTGAATTTGAAAATCAAGATTTTGAAAATTTTTGTGATGAAAATGGAATTGGCCATAACTTCTCTGCTCCTAGGACACCCCAACAAAATGGGGTAGTTGAAAGGAAAAATAGAACCTTAGAAGAAATGGCCCATACCATGCTTTGTGAAAGCAACCTTCCAAGATATTTTTGGGCGGAAGCAATTAACACAGCATGTTACATTTTAAATCGTGCTTTAATTAGACAATTTTTAAAGAAAACCCCCTATGAACTTTGGAAAGGAAGAAAACCAAATATTGCATATTTTCATATTTTTGGTTGCCGATGTTTTGTATTAAATAATGGCAAAGAAAAACTTGGTAAATTTGATGCAAAATCAGATGAAGCAATCTTTCTAGGTTACTCCTCCACTAGTAAAGCATTTAGAGTTTTCAACAAAAGAACTTTAGTAGTTGAGGAGTCCATACATGTTGTTTTTGATGAATCTAACGATCTTCCTTCAAGGAAGAATGAGGGTGTTGATGATGCAGATCCACTAATAGAAGGTATGAAGGAGATCACTCTGAAAGATTCAGCAACTCCAGAAGACAAGGATCAAGAAGACGAACAAAATGAGAGAGGTGAAGAAACTCAAGAACAACCTCAAGGTACAAATGACCTACCCAAGGAATGGAGGTATGTTCACAACCACCCTAAGGAGTTAATTATTGGTGATCCTATGCATGGGGTAAAAACCCGTTCTTCACTTAGAGATGTAGTTAATCATTGTGCTTTTGTATCTCATCTTGAACCTAAAACTTTTGAAGAAGCTGAAAATGATCATAATTGGATTAATGCTATGCAAGAGGAACTTAATCAATTTGAAAGAAATAATGTTTGGATCTTAGTATCAAGACCTAAAGATTATTCAATAATTGGCACAAAATGGGTCTTTAGAAACAAATTAGATGAGCATGGAAATGTAATTAGAAATAAAACAAGACTGGTTGCTAAGGGATATAATCAAGAAGAAGAAATTGATTTTGATGAAACCTTTGCACCTGTTGCTAGATTAGAAGCTATTAGACTTCTACTTGCATATGCTTGCTTTATGAAATTCAAGTTATTTCAAATGGATGTTAAAAGTGCATTTTTAAATGGATATATCGCTGAAGAAGTATATGTAGAACAACCCTCGGGATTTGAAAATCATGCATTTCCTAATCATGTCTTTAGATTAAATAAAGCTTTATATGGATTAAAACAAGCACCTAGAGCATGGTATGAAAGGCTAAGCAAATTTCTACTAAATAATGGTTTTTTAAGAGGTAATATAGATACAACCCTATTTATTAAAAGAAATCAAAATGATATGCTAGTTATACAAATTTATATTGATGACATAATTTTTGGGTCTACTAATGAATCCCTTTGTCAAGACTTTGCTAAGCTTATGCAGGGGGAGTTCGAGATGAGCATGATGGGAGAACTCACCTTCTTCCTCGGACTCCAAATCAAACAATCAAAAGAGAGAATCTCCATCACCCAAAGCAAGTACACCAAGGAACTACTCAAAAGATTTGGAATGGAGAACTGCAAACCAATTGGCACACCAATGAGTCCCTCATGTAAGCTTGACAAGGATGATGAAGGTAAATGTGTAGACTTAAAATATTATAGAGGTATGATTGGCTCATTATTATATTTAACTGCAAGTAGGCCTGATATCATGTTTAGTGTTTGCTTATGTGCTAGATATCAATCTAATCCTAAAGAATCTCATTTGAATGCTGTTAAAAGAATCCTTAGATACTTAAATGGTACTCAAACTCTAGGGTTATGGTACTCTAAGAACTCACAAATTGATTTATCAGGATATTCAGATGCTGATTTTGCTGGATGTAAATTAGATAGAAAAAGCACAAGTGGAACTTGCCAATTTCTTGAAGTTAACCTAATCTCATGGTTTAGCAAGAAACAAAATTCGGTGGCACTGTCTACGACTGAGGCCGAATACATTGCAGTCGAAAGTTGTTGTGCTCAAATCTTGTGGATTAAGCAACAACTCGAAGACTTTGGAATCAAACTTAATGAAACACCAATAAGATGTGATAACACAAGTGCCATAAATCTATCTAAAAATCCAATTCAACACTCAAGATCCAAACATATTGAAATAAGACATCATTTTATAAGAGAACATGTTCAAAACAAAAATGTAATTCTTGAATATGTTTGCACTGAAAATCAATTAGCTGATATCTTTACAAAGGCTCTTAGTGAGGATAGATTCTGTGAAATTAGGAGAAATCTAGGAATTCTAGATCCATATGCCTAAATTTCTCAATTTCCAAAGAATTGATGTCAAAAACTCTTAGAGCTCAATTTCCAACATTTATCCCTATCCCAAAAGCTCAAATTTATTATTCTAAAAACTTATCATTGAGCAAAATTCCTTCTCCCAAAATTTTGAATTTTTCTGAAATTTATTCGTATTTTTTCTGAATTTCTGAACTTCATGAGTCGACCCCCATGAGTCGACTCAATGGCAAACTTGTTATTTCCTCAAACTTCCCACGGGCTCATTGTTTTTATACTAGATCCCTGTTTGTGAGACGACTCATCGTCTTCCTTCCAAAAGCTGTCTTCTCCAATTCTTTTTGTTCCAAATCCAAGGATCCAATTCGAAGCAATTCTCCCTCCTTCTCTCCACCAAAAATCGCCACCTTAGAAAGGGATTTTTTGTGCTTTCTCGCATTGTTTGGCGTGGTTGGAACGTGACCTAGCACTTCACCGATCTTCCCAAATCCACTTCTTTACTCTACCAAAATCCCTCTTCACTCTCTTGTGATCCCTCCTCCACTCAATTCGAGTCTCCTTGCCTGCTACTATATTGAATATGGCTCCGAAGATGAAACTTCCCCAAAAAGAAAGTCAATCCGTGAGCCTGAAGAAATTGTCCGAAAGAAAAGGCATGCTCAGTCTTCAACTGCTCCCACTCCAGTTTTAGTACCTGCTCAAGGTCCCTCTCAATCCCTCCAAAGCCCCTGTAAGAATCCTCTTTCCGATAGAAAAGTCGAAACCGGAAAAAATATAGATTTTCGATTCTTTGAGAAAGAGGGCTTTACTCTTGCAAGTAAGATTAAAAATCAAGGATGGGAACTCTACTGCTCCCTTAAGGAAGTCACCTATGTTGACCTAGTCAGAGAATTCTACTAGAATCTACTTTATGGAAGTGGGTCAGTGACTTCAACAGTCAAGGGAATTGATATCTGCTTGGATTCTAGGATATTGGGAGAAATACTTCAGTTGCCTAGTGAAGGATACTCATATATGGAACTCCCAGTAAAAGAAGAGGGGATCAAAATTATTCTAGGAGAAACCTATTCAGGAAGTTTAAACAAATTGGAAGCAAAGATTTTGTCCATTGAGATGAGGGTCCTGCATCAGATGGTAACAAAGCTCTTCTTTCCTAGGAGTGGTAGACATGACTTACTTTCCAGCAGAGATGTATGTATCATGTTTCATGTCATCACTCAGACCCCCCTGAACCTCTCTGCACTTATGATAGAGGCCATGAGAGAAACTTTGAACAGATCCAAGGCACACTTGCCTTATGGTATGGCCCTTACTAGAGTATTTAGGAGGTTTGGAGTTAGCTGTGAGGGGGAGGCTGCTACTAAGCTCTCTCATGTGGACACTTTCAACCAACACACCCTGCACCGAATGAGATTTATAAAGACTGATGGTGGTTGGATCAAGGGAACTGAAGAGAGAACTGAAGAGAGAACTGAAGATAGAGCTGAAGTCAGAACTGAAGAGAGAGTAGAAGAAGAAGGTCCATCATCTCCTGTCCATGACTTCAGGGCAGCATCACCAGTTATCCAGTTCATTTCTGATACAGAGGCTGGCCCTTCAGAGTTTACTAGGATATCCACACCAGTGTATCAGCCAGAGAGCAGAGCACCTCATTCAGAGTTCAGACTGGCTGACGATCAGATCGAGCATATTTCACAGCGTGTGGCTTCTTTGCTGTCTAGTCAGTGGAGTAGTACTTCTTTTGTACCAGGAGCCACCTCTTCTGATCAGACCATGACTCCCCACATCTCCACTGTATTTCAGATGATATCAGATCAGTCCATCCAAATTCAGCAGCTTGAGGACACAGTCTGGAGACTGACTGGCAGAGTTCTTGACTTGCAAGGGCAAGTTTTTGCTTTGGCCCATCCCAAGCCACAGGAGTCAACTATTGAGGTCACAGACCTCACTGTAGAGGCTGGCAGGCTCAGAGGAGCTCTAGAAGGTGGATATGAATTACTGAGGAAAGAGATCCGAGGATCGAGTGAGCATGCTACCACTCAGTTCACTGCTCTACTTCAATCTATTTCCAGAGCACTGAACGTACTTGATTCTATCAGACTCACCCTTTCTGTTCAGTCCTTAGCATCTCAGCGTACTCAGCCTCCCAGGTCATCTCGTTCTCCTGCTCGTGCCAGAGGCAGACGGGGTAGAGGACGCACTTCTGATCCATCAGCTTCTCATACCATATCTGATGACTCCGATCCATGATTTGTCTTGATCATTACTCGGTCCTAGGAGTTAGTATCTTGTTCTAGGATCTGAATTTTGGGGTCATGTATTGACAATTAGCTAGTTGACTTTTATGTTAAGAATTATGTAATGAAACAATTATGGTTTTAATGGAATCATCTTTTACTTATATTTCTACCTTTTGTAATGATGTTGATCATATTTTGGTTATATATATTCTCCTTGTTGAAATATTGTCTTCTCTTTGTTGTTGTTTGCTGTTGATAATTGCTATATTAAGGGGGAGCAAACATCTGTGATAAACTCTAAAAGGGGAGAAATTAAAGAATGTTTCAGAAAAAGGAAGAGTTAACCATATTTGATGATGTCAAAAAGGGGGAGAAATTAAACAAAAATTGGAGAAATTAAACAAAAATTGGAGAAATTAAATAAAAATTTGAGAAATTAAACAAAAATTTGAGAAATTTGGTATCAGACAGAAATTAAACAAAAAGCCATCCAAAGCAAAACTATAAATTATGAGCAATTAAAGAAAAATTATGAGCAACTAAAGAAAAAGCAATCAAAACTACAAATTATGGGAAATTAATGAATGAATTGAAAATTTAAAGAACAATATCAAAAATACAATGCTTTACATATGCTCACCTTGATACATCTTAAGAAATTTAACTCACTCTGATACACCCTAAAATTTCTTTTAACTTGCTCTGATACATTATAAAATTTGCTCTGATACAGTGTGAAATTTTCTCTGATACATTGTAAAATCTTTACTGATAACATTGTAAAAATTATTTTTCTTGCTCTGATACATTGCAAAATTTATTTCTTTTCTCTTGCTCTGATATATCTTAAACTCAAAATGAGCTAATACACTTTCAAAATCAACTTGTAAACATACTTTGGCACACATAATTTTTTTTAGCACATAAGTATTTTTTTTGCTCTGATGCTAAAACTAAAATCAAATGAGAATGAAATTTTCAAAATACAGCTCAATCTGATAACAAAAACAAGTTTTCCACTCTAACACCAAAATCACATAATCAAATGAGCATATCTTCAAATCCTTAAGCAAATGGACAAATTATTTTTGTATATGACCATTTATATTACATGCCAAAAGAATCATACTATTTTCAAGAATATACACCTATAATGCATTCTTTTGAAATTAGTGATTCACATAAATATTTTTGTTCAAATGTTTTGTCATCATCAAAAAGGGGGAGATTGTTGCTCCTAGATTGATTTTGATGATTACAAAGCAGATTGAAGGGATACAAATAATTTTAAAATGAAAAAGTCCTTATGCTCTTCAAGGGCAAAATCGTAATTTTACTAAAATTCTGATTTGATAGTACCAATTGATAGAACAAATAATTTGTAAACTATTGGTGAAAATTTCATTATTTTTGGACTTATATTTTTGAAGTTATGAAGGTTTGGAGTGCATGAGTCGACTCATGAGTCAACTCATGGCACTATGAGCTGACTGGCACGCAAAAAAATTTCCATGGCACGCTGGATTTTTGGCTTGGCACGACCTGTGAGTCGACTCATGAGTCGACCCACAAGGCATGAGTCGACTCATGAGTCGACCTCTGCTGATTTGGGCCAAAAAATCCAGAAATTCATGTTTCTGGTCTTTGCAACAGAAGTCGACTCATGAGTCGACTCCTGAAGCATGAGTCGACTCATGAGTCGATCCCTGCGATGGAAAATGTCAGCAACGGCTATTTTTTTGTCCATTTTAATTGCCTTTTATGCTTCCTAAAAATGCTCTAACGGCTCTTTTTCTGCCTAATATGTTTTCTCTTGCTTCTAATGCTATAAAATGTTTCAAATGGTGAAAGAAATTGTAGATCAAGGCAGATCAAACGTGAGATCAAAAATACAATAGAGAGGATCCAAAATATACACGAAGTGATTCGAGAGAAAAAGAAAAGAGGATCCAAAATGCACACGAGAGATTGTGAAAGAGATTCAAGAGCATTCAAAGAGAGGATTTGTCACGTCTATTGTTTCAACCTTGATCTAGAGATCTTTCAAAGCCTTCAAGAGATCTTCAATCAACGATCATCCTCTTCTCAAGCATTCATTCAAGCGTTCATCCACCTTGAGAAAATTCAAAAAGGGTTTCTTCATTTGAGTAAAGTATTTTTATTGTTATATTCGCTCATTTAAGGAGCTGTTATTGTATTAATTTGTGCTCTAAATTTTTCTTACTCTTGTAAGTAATTGTTCTTGTTTTTGGAGGATTTCCAAAACAAGGAAAGGTTGATCCGAACTTGAAATCAGAGTATTTTGGGTTTACTTGTACCCGAAAAATAAGTAGACTAGCTTGGGATAGCTAGTGTCGGAGTTTCCGACGTTTGTATTCGGATTGAATACAAGTATAGTGGATTGAAAATTCCCAAGTAGGAGCTTGGGGAGTGGATGTAGGTGCAAGGTTGGCACCGAACCACTATAAATCCTTGTGTTTGTGGTGTGCTTTATTGTTTATCTTTATTTCTTTATTATATCCTTGCATTCTTGCTTTAGGAAATTAATATTGAAATAAAATCTTTGTCTTGTTTATCATAAGTAATTAATTAAGCCTAAACTTGTTAGAAACCCAATTCACCCCCCCTCTTGGGTTGCATAGCTGGGCAACATGAGCAAAGGAAAAAGTTGATCAGAGATCAGGCTCCCCAGGAAGATTTGGCAGTAGGGGAGAGGACAGGTAGAGGCAGAGGCAGAAGCAAGTCCAGGGAGCGGTCTAAGTCCAGGAAGGGAAAGAAAGAGATGAAATGCTTCAAGTGCAACGAGTTCGGACACTTCAAGCGAGAATGTCCACTATGGAAGAGCAAGAAGAAAGAAAGAAGTGGCTCAGAATCAGTGAGTGCAGTTGCTGGGCAGCAGGTGGAGGATGATCTACTTGTGGTATCAGATGGTCACAGGCATTACACAGAGGAGTGGACACTAGACTTTACATGCTCACATCACTACACACCACACAGGTCTTGGTTTGCGACATACACCAAGACAGATGAGGGATCAGTGACTCTAGGCGACAATCATCCTTGCAAGGTGGCTGGGATAGGGACAGTCAGGGTGAGGATGTTTGATGGGATTGTGAGGACATTGACAAATGTAAAGCACGTCCCGAAGCTGGAAAGAATCTGGTGTCACTAGGCTACTTGGAGCGCAGTGGATACAGCTTCAGCAGTAGGGCTAGAAGCGGAGTATTAAACATCTCCAATGGAGCTATGGTGGTGATGAGAGGTAGGAGGTTGGACAATAATCTCTATCGCATGGAGGGATCTGTGGTGACCGGAGAGTCTGATGCAGCAGCTGCAGCACAGGACCAGCAGAGGGCTTACAAGATGTGGCACTACCGTCTAGGCCACATGGGTGACAAGGGGCTGAGGGAGTTGAGCAGGAGAGGACTCATCTCTGATCTGGAGGATGGTGCTACAGGGAAGATCTGTGAGCCTTACCAGATGGGAAAGCAGAGGAGAGTTCAGTTCAACATCAGTACAACCTGCAGTGCAGCCCCTCTGGAGTTAGTACACATGGATGTGTGGGGACTAGCCCCAGTTTCAGCTAGGAATGGGGCCAGATACTTCATGACCCTGATTGATGATTTCTCAAGAAAACTCTAGATTTACTTCATGAGAGAGAAGTCAGAGGTCTTCACCAAGTTCAAGATCTGGAGAGCTGAGGTGGAGAAGGAGCAGGGGAGGAGCGTGAAGTGTCTGAGGTCAGACAATGACGGGGAGTACACCAGCAGAGAGTTCCAAGACTACTATGAGGAGTGTGGGATCAGGAGACACTTCTCAGTTTAGGAGACTCCACAGCAGAATGGGGTGGCCGAGAGGATGAACAGAACACTTCTGGAAAAGGCACGATGCATGAGGCTGCAGGCAGGGCTTCCAAAGGCGTTCTGGGTTGACACAGTTGATGCAGTAGGTTACTTGATCAATCGGTCATCTCACACTAGGTTGGATGGCAGGCTTTCAGAGGAGGTGTGGTTTGGGAGGATAGTTGGGCTGGGCCATCTACGGATATTTGGGTGCACGGCCTATGTGCACATTGGAGCTGGTGAGCGGAGCAAGCTAGACGTCAGATCACGCAAGACGATGTTTCTAGGCTATCTGCGAGGAGTTAAGGGATACAGGCTGTGGGATCCCTTGGAAAAGAAGGTCATCATTAGTCGGGATATGACTTTTGATGAGAAGTCAGTCCTACGGAGGCGAGCAGGCATGGAGGAGCAGCAGGAGCAGGAGGAGGTCCAGTAGGGCACTGCTGGATAGCTTACCTCTTTGATTTTGCCTCTTGCAAGTACTACGGGAGGACATGACATTCAGGTGGAGAACCTACCTAAGGTGTCTCCACAGGTGGAGAGGACTCGAACAGATGATCGGAGCGGAGAGGTCCAGCAGGAGCGAGCTGGATCGAGGATGGATATCGGTGTTGCCCTACACAAGCCCAAGAGGACCATCAGGCATCCGGACCGATATGGCTTCAAGGAGACACTGTCATATGCCCTGGTGACAGCGAATGGAGATCCATATACGTATCAGGAGGCTATTGAGAGCCAGGATAGAGAGCGGTGGGTCCAGGCGATGTCTGAGGAGATGCAGTCTCTCCATCAGAACCAGACGTGACGATTGGTGCAATTGCCACAGGGGAAGAGGCCCATTGGCTGCAAATGGGTCTACAGTCACAAGGAAGGGCCTTCAGATAGGGAGGTATCAGATTCAAGGCGAGGTTAGTGGCCAAGGGATACTCCCAGAAGGAAGGGATCGACTTCAGCGAGGTCTTCTCTCCCATCGTCAGACATACTTCCATCAGAGTGTTGCTGAGCATTGTAGCAGCTCAGGATTTAGAGCTGGAGCAGATGGATGTCAAGACGACATTCCTCCATGGGCATTTGGAGGAGAGGATTTACATGGAGCAGCCACCCGATTTCAGGGATCCAGGATCAGAGGGAAAGATTTGTTTGTTGCAGAAGTCGCTGTACGGGCTGAAGCAGTCGTCGAGGCAATGGTACAAGTGGTTCAACTCCTATGTGCACAGCATTGGACTTTTCAGGTGCGAGTTTGATCCCTGTATTTATGTTCAGTCTCTTAAGGATGGTTCTAGGGTGTTCCTACTCTTGTATGTGGATGACATGCTTATAGCATGCAAGAGTAGGAAGGTTGTGTAGGATCTGAAGGCATCCTTATCTCGGGAGTTTGAGATGAAGGATTTGGGCCCTGCAAAGAAGATCCTAGACATGGAGACTTTCAGAGATCGAGCCCAGAGGGTGTTGCATCTATCTCAGGGGGGCTACATACAGAAGGTCTTAGAGAGGTTCGGGATGAAGGGAGCAAAACCGACGGAGCTGCCACTTGCTGGTCATTTCAGACTCTCGAAGACCATGGCACCACAGACTGAGGTGGAGGCTCAGGAGATGGAGATGGTTCCTTATGCTTCAGGAGTTGGGAGCTTGATGTATGCGATGGTCTGTAGTAGGTCAGACATCGCTCATGCAGTGAGTCAGGTTAGCAGGTTCATGGCACAGCCTGGCAGGGAGCACTGGAGAGCTTTGAAGTGGATATTCAGATACCTGACAGGTTCGGTTGGAGTTGGCATCTGCTACGAACAGTGAGGAGGTGTCCATAGAAGGTAGGAAAACCAGGGGAGGTGCTAGGGTTTTGAGCCCCTCCCCCTTTGTGCCGCCAACCATTTTTATCTCTCCCTCTCTTGCAGCCACCCAAACATCAGGTCCAAGACTTGGAATCTCTTGCTACAGGGTTGGTACAAGTTTCTCTCAGATCTGGAGTTGATCTGAGATCATTTGAGGTGCGGGTGAGATCTCCATCAACAGATCTACAGGAAAGGCTGCAGCAGGACAGATCTGCAAGGTCTGGTTCTATCTACCTTCTTTCCTATCTAGAATACCTCGATTCAAGATCTACAAATTGAAAGACCTTGATCCAGGCCTGATCTGGTTGGGTACCAGATCTTGAATTTTTTAGAGGTGATCTTAGAGGGGTTCTTCATCTGAAATCAAAGGCTGACAAAAAAGACAGCAACCAGGCTGATTTTGTCAAGGGCCTTCGATCGAGTCCAGAAGTCTCCAGATTTGTTTGTTGCTGGTTCTGCTGCACCCAAGATCCGTGGGAGGAGCCAGGATCATGCTCCAACATTTTCAATATGTTCAGTAGCATAAACAGAGTGATATTCAGTTTGTTCATATGGTAGTTTATGACAAATTGAGAGAAGAAATCAGAGAGAGACTATAGGATCAAATTCTGGCTGAGTTCACTATCCATAGTGAAACTCAATTATCCCAGACAAGTGATCAAATCAATCATCTTTAGGACATGAGCTTGCACAGACATGCCTTCAATCATGCGAGCATGGAACAACTGCTTAGATATCTCATATTTAACTATTTTGAAATATCTCTCTACTGTTTTCAATATGTTCAGCAGCACAGACAGATTGATATTCAGTTTGTTCATATGGTAGTTTATAACAAACTGAGAGAAAAAATCAGAGAGAGACTGTAGGATCAAATTCTGGCTGAGTTCACTATCCATAGCGAAACTCAATTATCCCAGACGAGTGATCAAATCAATCATTTTTAGGACATGAGTTTGCACAGATGTACCTTCAGTCATGCGGGCATAGAACAACTGCTTAGATATCTCATATTTAGCTGTTTGACTTTATTTTCCATATAACTCTTTAAGATTAAGGAGTATAAAAGGAACATCCATATCCTCATACTGCCTCTGAAGTTCATTATTCATCGAGACAAGTATGATGTATTTGACAGTCACACTGTCATCCTTTCACATCTTATATGTGGCTCTTTCCTCCTCAGATGCATCTTTCCTGATCGTATCGGGTGCAGGTGTATCCGGTATGTAGAAGACTTTCTTTTGAGTGAGAATAATTCTCAGATTTCTTAACCAGTCTACATAGTTAAATTCGATCAATTTATTAGCATCTAGTTTGCCTCTTAGTGATAGTAAGGATGCCATGTGTGCAGTTAATCTACAATAACAAGAACACAATATAAGCGGACAACTTATGATGACATGCACAACTAGATTAGGACTTTTGTCTAATTATATTTTTCACTATTTTAACAAATTTCATGGCCTTCAAGTATGAAAAATGAGAAACATCCTTATATTTTTAAGTGGAGTTGAGATCCCTATTCATCACAAACACCTTATGGATAGCATAACAAGCATTTATAAGTTCAAAAGTAGGTAACTCTTTACCAATTATACTTCATACAATTTTCAATATTTTTCTATCTCGTCTCTAGATCACTCAAAGTCATGTGGATAGCATAACAAACTATAGTATTATAGTTAAGTTAACCCTTCAATCCCATATAATCATACTTAAATAATGTTGCCCTTGTGGATGGCACAACAAAGCAACACTATTCAAATATACCATAAACATCAATATGTACTTAGTCAACATCATATCAATTTTTATAGTAAGCCTTGTGGATAGCACAACAAGCTCACTAAGATCTTGACATACTCTATTGATCAAGCTTGAAGGAAGGCCCTTGTAGTATCTACATCACTAATCAATCGTAAGTCCGAAATTCAATAAGACCAAATTGGCCAGATCAATAGGTGGGAGGCTTCCCGTAGCTTTTTTCAGACACCAACAAACTTGACTAGACCAGCATATGGACCTAATTAGAAAACCATCTTTAACACTTATCTAAACACCAATTGATCAAATGAATTCAACATTTGATTTGAAGGTGAATCCCGATATTATAACTTAATATAATTTTGTAGAGAGTCTTTGAATTGGTCTTGGCACATCCTAACTACTATGACATAAAATGTACTATACAATTATGCAATTTGGCATGCTTTAATAAGTCATAATAACAATCATTTTGTTATGCCAAAAATCATATAAGGGTGCACAAAATAACTTAACAAATATAACAAGTTTAGTCAAATTGAATAACAAACCCTAATCAAATCAGGCATGCATAACATCCTTAATCAAAAATTGATTCAAACATCAATCAACCATAAAACTATAAATTTTATATTATCATAAATTTATAATCTTAATAACTAAAAATTTAGATTCATGGTTTAAAATAAAGTCAAAAATAATTTTTGATTTTAAGATCGATACAAAAAATCGATACAATATTTTTGGCAATATATGAACTAGAACAATTCTATATTATAACTTTGTACTTGTTTGATCGAATCTAACAAGGGTGGCTTTGATACCACTGTAGGATTTTAGTTATGCAATAAAAATTAAATTTTAAAAATTTTAAAATAAACATATCGAATAGTTTTAACAATTAAAACTATCAAATCGAAACTCAAATCCTAGAATCACCTTGTAGATGTCGAACAAAACAAAATCAAGCATGCTAAGAGATAAAATTTTATACTTTCTCCTATGAGCAGTATGGTATGATGGTGATCTTCATGAGACTCTAAAGTAGAAGTCCTCCAATGGTGATCCACATGAAAGTTGGCCAAGGTCCTTCCTAACCGGTGCGCTACCGCAGCCTTTTCTTCACAAGAATACTACCGATTTCGAACTCAAAGCCACCCTTGTACTCAAAGCCACCTTTGATTTTACCATCAAAATAATGCCACGAGGATACTCTTCAAAAGTTTCACAACCTAGAATTTAATTTTGGGCTCCAACATATGAAAAAATCAAACCTTAGGATAAACTAGCAACACTTGCTAATTCTCTTACCACCCTTCTTACAACTTTTCCTCTCAATTTTTTCTTTGCCTTTTTCTCAAATATTTTTTAGAATTTTTTTTCCTTTATTACATGCAATTGGCTCTAATTTTCATCCAAAATCCAGCCCTTAGCCCATATGGGGTGCCCCATATAAATAGGCTAAGAGGGGACGTGAGGAAGGACCAAGGGGCGCCAACTCTTGGTGCTCCAAGTTCTCACACAGAGAAATAAATATTTATGATTTATTTTTATGAAGAAGAGTCTTCACATAGAAGGAATACTCCTCTTCTATTCCTCATAAATTTTTCACATAAATTTAGGATGTAATATTTAAGGATCTGGATGAGAACCAAAGAGATAGATAAGAGCCTTCATGAAGAAGGACTCTTCACTTCTCAATGCAATTAAGAGGGGGGCGGCAATTTATTTTTGGCATGAGACTTGGTAGATGTAGAAGACTCCTTCCACACTTAAAATACCTCAAAGTTAGATAAGAACCAAATTAAATTAGATCCAATCCCATTAGGTCAAAGGCAACTGGTCTAGTTTAGCTCAAATGCTTTGAATTGAATCTAATTAGGAACTTGGGTTAATACAATATGCTAGCATATCAAATTAACCCCTAAGATTTATATTAAATTCTAACTAAATCAGATCAAGATAAAATTTTAAAGTGTATAATCTATTGGATTACAAATCTATCCAGCAGTGGACACAGACTCTTAACGTAACTCTAATCCGATCAGATTAGGTCAGCTTAAGAGTCCCAATCAATTAGGACTCTTTCTAATTAATTTTTGAATTAAACTCTTTTAATTTTGATGAGTCCACAAGTCAAGATTGATATCTAGCAATATGTCATAACTACTTGAAAGATTTAAAATTTTGATAAAAAATATCAAAATATCTTTCAATGGTAAGTTATCGTATAATTCAATCTTTCAGTCAAACAACATCTCAGATGAGCTGTGGACATAGAATCATGTCAAACCTAATTACTTATCTATATATATCTCGATCAGAAGGTGATGATTTAGTTGATGATATATTAGAAATCTCTTTCTAATTATCATCCTGCTTTGGCCAAAAACTTCAAGAATCATCGACCTATGAGATCATATAGGATGTTCGCTCTCCTTATTAGAAGTGACAGATCACTTATTGATCACTCACAATCTCCATGCATGCTTCACCATATCCAAAATATCCCACACAAAGATCAGAGAATCAAGTTAAAAAGTGAACCAAAATATGGATTCATATACACAAGGTACTATGGTGATCTCAGCTCAAAAGATCACTTACACAACTCCCACTAGAGAATCATCGGCTGACATATAAATAAAACTCCATCAGATATTTTCTTATAGGTTTATTCAGTGAACTCATTTTCTAATAAGTACCCACATCCTTGTATTAGTGTCACTACATAAGTGGTTGTGAGATCAACCACCCTCATCATTGTGCATACATAGGACATGCCAGTCTTACCGGTATCATTGATCTCCAACTCAATGAACTAATGACTGAAAATATTTTAGATCATGGCTATCAAGGATTTAGGTCTCACTGACGTGATCTCATCACGATCCTAAAACTATTACCCAGACCTATAGGATTCATTATAATCTTAAAAAAATAATAATAAGATGCAGCATATAATGAATCGAAATACCTATTTTATTAAATATCAATATCAATTACATGAGTTTGAAAGATAAATTATAGAAAATATTCTATCGCATTCCATATGCGATTGGCTTAGAGAGCATTATTCTTTCAATCAGATGCTCCCTGGAGGAGCATGGTCGTTTTAAAAGTTTTCGAATGGTCGATGGGGTCGGTGGTCCCATCGTAGACCTTGAGCTGAGGTAGCTTGAAGTATCGAGGGAGCATCTCCTACACTATCCTCGGGATGAAGGGTGGCTCATTATTATACCCCTTATAGGGTTGCATCGAGGAGTGATTATTATTGAGTGCATTTTCTATTTTTTTATCCATCTATTTATCGAGAGCCTAGAACCACCTTTCGATATCGAGATCTCGAGCGATGCAAGCCTCGGAGTACTACAAAGAATGACAATTGGTGTTTGAATCATGCCCCGATCATGAATTGAGAGATCTCCGTTTGGCTGACTGACAGCTCTAATGAATGTGTCTTCTCTTCGGGCTCTAGGGAGGCACATGCAGCTTTAGCTATAGCAGTGGCTGAGGATTCGAGTGTGGAACCAGATTTGGTGGGGGCACCATTGTGGGAGACACCGATAGTGCCGTCGATAGGGCCACCGATTGCACCATTGAAGGAGGTGTAGGGGCAATCTAAACAAGCTACGACGCCATTGGGGGAGGCATCAGAACAGTCCAGATCGCCTGAATGATGGCCATCAAGTTTTGAACCTATTTGAAGAGCAAGCTAAATTGATTCACTGTGACCGGCACTGGCTGGGCTAGTGAGGGAGTTTCAATTTTCGATTGTTGTGCCTGACTGTTGCCTTGGCTCTCTGCCTGATGAGAGGCGATGGTGTTGGAGAGCCGAGATGATATTCGCTTTGGAAGCATAATGAAGATTATATCCTTCCTCTATCTGTTGCTGCTCGATTTGGTTGAGTTCAGAGAGAAGATGACTGAGCCTCATGTAGGGATGATGGTGCTAGAGTAACCTGCAAAATAAGTCCAAACCTAAAATTTTTGCTCCAGCAAGGATCCTCCGATGCTTAAGTCAGATTCAGAGAACAAGAGGAATAGTAACAAGTTCTCTAAGAAGGATTGATTGACTTACCTAGTCCTTGGGATTTTGGTTGCTTATATAGAAGGCTGTTGAATAGCTAGTCAAACAACTGTGAGATTGTGCAATCTCGAGATTATAGAGCCTTTGAACATGCCATTATAGGCTGAAAGAAGAGTGCCCTATAAGCCAATCGTAAGTGTGTTGAGATAGAACTTTTTTTTATAATTTTTCAACTCATGCAATGATATTTATTATTTGATAATAAAATGAGGTATTGATTCATCATTTTAATTGCATCTTATTATGTCTAAGATTATGATAAATCCTAAAAATTAGAGCAATAATTTTAGAAGACATGAATGGGTCATACTAGTAAGATCTAAAATCTTAATTTTAAATATTTTTGATCATAGGAGTATTGAGTCAGAGATCAATATTTCGGATAGACTGGCACATCCTATGCATGCTCTATGAAAAGTGGGGCAGATCTCACTAGCCACTTGTGTGGGACACTAGTACAAAGATGTGGGTGCTGAAGGAGGAAAATCGCTTTTCCTCGTAGGATCTTTCAGATTTCATCAAATCTGGGCTGGAATAATTTAAAAAAAATTTATTCTACATATATTTCAAATCTAAGTCTCTAGATCTAATCTTCATATCTGATATTAAGTCTAAAATAAATCTAAAAGGGATGAGGAAACAAGTAATACCTCAAGGGTAATCTGATTACCCTGTAGATGATCTCTGCACAGCCCGAGGTTCTGATGTAGCCAAGCAAGAGCCTGACCTCTACCAGTATCCACTCAAGCAGGATCTAGAACATCTTCTCCTCATAAATCTACACTCCAAAAATTAGATCTAAATCTGATTAGAAAGATCTTCAAAAGTCTTCCTGAAGTTGGAGCAGCAGCCTATCGAAGAAGTCCTGCAGCCTTCTGTTCCAGGCGTCACCATGCCTTGGATCTTTGCCAGATGTCCAACTCTTTGGATGTGAAGATGGGAGGAAGGAGACCAGGGAGGATGTAGAGAAGAGGGGAGGGGGTGGCAACTATTAGGTTTTGTGCATAAAACAACTTCTTCCACGAAATCCTAGGCGCAGCAGGGTTTATATAGACCCTATATGCTGCGCAGTGCCACATCATTCAACCAATCAAAAAATTTTAATAAATTCCAAAAAAATTTTGATTGATGGAGTGATGTCATCTGATCACATAAGATAAAAATTCCATCCTTTCTCCTAAGTTGGCACCAACATTGGATAAGCTCAAGCAAGGTGGTGCCAAAGAGTCCATGTTTATCAGGACTCTTTGGTTCTCATCCATTTGGGGCGCCCACTTTAATCCAATTGGACTCACGCCATAATCTGATTATGGCACCCAATTCAATTAGGTTTTGGCATGTGGACACTCCATAAAAATCTTCCAATGAGCCCTCTTCAGTTTAAGACCCATATGTCAATTTTTGATAGATGTCCTAAAATGAAATTGGCAGGTGCTAGAAATTAGCAGGTATTATCTTAAATTCATCTCATGAATTAAGATAAGCCTTTTTTAAGCTAGACAAGCTTCATTTAGACTGAGAGAAACCTTCCTAAGATTCTCTGGATGAGTCAAATCATATTTGGCTCAGTAGAGACAGAAAAGATTACACGAGGAGAAAGTTAGGCTCAATCGTGTGCTAGCATGATTTTCTTGAACCTAATTGGATCTTATCCAAATCAATTGGGCTAGACCAATTGATGACATCCAGACCCTAACCTTTGTTTGTGTGACTCAGTTAGGTTCAATTCTGTATGGTAATGAGACATGTCATGATCTCATCATCGACATCATCGAAACTCCTTTCGATGGATCAGAACTCTTCTGATTCAGACAATTAGAATGATCGATCATTAATATCATTCTAATTGCTCCCAAAATCCACCAGTGACACCTAACAGTATGTGGTGGCAACCCATCAAAATTGAAGATGAACCTCTCGGTGCAGCTACCTATATGATTGAGTTCCTCTATCATGAGTCCCGACTAAATTAGGGTTAAGGTGAACTCGTCAAACCCAACATCAGTCATATGAATCAATCGATCGGTCTGAGTCCGATGTGAAATCTTAATGGAAAACTCTTTTCCATTATTTTACTCTACTATGGCCATGGGCTTAAGGACTCGATCTTTCGATCATCATAGGACTACTCCTCTCATCTACCGAGGTTGATAGATCCCATCTTAGTGCAATCTGGTTTCTACAATGAACATGCTACAGCCAACATACACCTCAGAGTTCCAAATGGCTAGGAGATCGAGTTATGGTATAGTCAAACTATAACACACTCAAGGTGAACCATCGATGCACCTCAGGTCAAAGAACTAGACACACAATTGCAGTATCGAGCTAGTCATCGACGAGAAGGTAGACTTCCTTATGACTGCTTGATGTGGTCACGCTCAGTACTCTCGTTCTCAATGAATATCTGTACTCTCACTTCGATATCTCCACACCGTAGACTCAAGACTCATCTATCCAAAAGAAGCGATTATACACCAACCTTCCGGATCGATCACCATCCTCATGATGATCCTATGGTCAGGAGCAGTTTATGAGTTAGTTATGTAAATTCATGCCTTAAATTTTCAACTCTTGAAAATATGAATTAACATTCTTACTAACTCAAAAGATGTATCACAGACACAATGTACATAATGTGATAGAAGAATAACCCTTTTATTCATTTATAGTCAAAATTATAAATTTATCCTTAGATTTGTACAGGAATATGTCAGTCGATCTGGCATCTAGGGCACACATCTAACAAACTCCCACTTGACCTAATGCCAATTGGCTACATATCTAAGTCCCATCTTCTCAAGGTGGGCTTCAATCTTCTGTTGGCCTAATGGCTTAGTCAGCGGGTCTGCTATATTATTTGTGGAGTCAACTCTCTTGACCTCGACATAAACCTTTTCGAGGTAATCACGGATCAAATGGAATCGCCGCTCGATGTGCTTGGACTTCTGGTGAGACCTTGGTTCCATAGCTAGGGCTATGGTGCCATTATTGTCGCAGTAAAGAAGGATGGCATCCGATGACATCACTCCAAGCTCTGTGGCAAACTTTTTATACCAGAATGCCTCCTTCACAGCTTCTGATGCAGCAATGTACTCTGCCTCCATGGTGGAATCAGCAATCACTGTCTACTTGGAACTCTTCCAGCTAACTGCACCACCATTACAAATGAACAGACTTTCAGATGTCAACTTTCGATCATCTATATCAGACATAAAGTCTGAGTCTGTATATCCCTGAATCTGGACTTCTCCAATCCCAAAGACTAGAAACATATCCTTAGTCTTTCTCAAGTACTTAAGGATACATTTCACAGAAGTCCAGTGCTCTTTGCTTGGATTTGACTGATATCTGCTTGTGACACTCACAGCATGGGCTATATCAGGTCGTGTACACAGCATGGCATACATGAGGCTCCCTATTGTCGAAGCATAAGGGATCTTGCTCATGCGTTCAATCTCCTCAGGTGTGCTAGGGCACATCTTCTTGGAGAGATGAATGCCATGTCTAAAAGATAATAAATCTTTTTTAGAGTTTTTCATGCTAAACCTCTTTAGCACCTCCTCTATGTATATCTTCTGTGAAAGTCCCAGCATCCTATTTGATCTATCTCTATAGACCTTAATACCCAGTATAAAGGATGCCTCTCTTAGATCTTTCATAGAGAACTCCTTAAACAACCATACTTTGACTGAGGTCAACATGGGAATGTCATTCCCAATTAGGAGGATATCATCTACGTACAATACGAGGATGACAACTACACTCCCACTGATCTTTTTTAACACACATGGTTCCTCCTCGTTCTTGATGAAACCAAACATTTTGATCACATCATTGAAACGAGTATTCCAACTCCGAGATGCCTGCTTAAGTCCATAAATGGACTTTTGCAGCTTGCAGATCTTGTGATCATCATCACTGGATTTGAAATCAAGTGGCTACTCCATATAGATATTTTCCTCAATATGTCCATTTAAGAATGTCGTTTTCACATCCATCTGTCATATTTCATAATCAAAATAGGCTGCAACAGCAAGCAATGTGCGGATGGATTTTAGCATGGCTACGGGCGAGAAGGTATCCTGATAGTCAATGCTTTCGCACTGACTATAATCTTTCGCTACGAGCCTAGCCTTGAATGTCTCTACATTCCCATCTACACCTATCTTTCTCTTGAAGATCCATTTACATCTAATAGGTATAATACCTTCAGGTAGATCTACCAAGGTCCAGACTTGGTTTGAGTATATCGAGTCAATTTCTGATCTCATTGCCACTAACCATTTCTCAGAGTCGATATCTGATATCGCCTTGTCATAGGTCTTGGGGTCATCACCATAAGCCCCATTTTTCGTGAGGAATATTTTTTTTACTTCCTCTTGTATGGTACCTAAGTACCTTTTAGGAGGATGGGAAACCCTAGTCGATCTACGAGGTGGAAGAGGTTGTGTTAGGACTGATTCTGATTGATTTGGTTCTTCAGGTTCTTTAGCTCGTTGCTCTTGGGAGATATTCTCCTTGAGCTTAATTATTCTTCCGATGCCACCATCTTGAATAAACTATTTTTCAAGAAAAATAGCATTTCGACTCATAATCACATTGTGGTCTTTTGAAATATAAAAATAGTATCCTAATGACTCTTTAGGATATCCTATGAATCAAGCTCTAAAAGACCTGAACTCTAACTTGTCCGTCTGCTGTCTCTTGACATGAGCCAGACAACCCCAAATTCTGAGATGATTCAGACTTGGCTTCTTACCATGCCATATCTCATACGGTATGGTAGGAACAGTTTTAGAGGGAACCCTATTCAATACATAAATTATTGTCATGAGATAATATCTCCAAAAAAATTCGGAGAGGTCCATGAAGCTCATCATGGAATGGACCATATCTAATAGGGTCCAGTTTCTCCGTTCTGAAATCCCATTGAGTTGAGGCATTCCAGGTGGAGTCCATTGAGAGACTATGCCATTGTCCTTAAGATAGTATAGAAACTCCCGACTAAGGTATTCACCTCTTCGATCTGATCGAAGAACCTTAATGGACTTTCCTATTTGTTTTTCTACCTCATGTCTGAATTCTTTGAATCTTTCAAAAGCTTCAAATTTGTGTTTCATTAGAAACACATACCCATACCTAGACATATCATCGGTAAAGGTAATGAAGTAGATGTAGTTGCCTCTAGCCAGTACATCAAATGGGCCGCACACATCCGTATGTACTAGGGCAAGTAGGTCTGTGGCCCTTTCCCTATGTCCCACAAAAAGAAGCTTGGTCATTTTGCCTTGAAGGCATGATTCACAAACTGTTGCTCCTTGGATTGATTTTGATGATTGCAAAGTATTTGAAGGGGTTACTAATGATTTTCGCTTGAAAAAGACTTATTGCATTTCAGGGGCAAAATCATAATTTTACCAAACCCTGATTTGAAAGCATCAAGTTCTAGAATAAAAGATTTATGATCCATTGATGAAAATTTTATAGTTTTTGGACATGTATTTTGAAAGATATTCATGGTTGAAAATTTAAGTCGACCCCATGAGTCGACTCATGGCACAAAGAGCTGATTGGCATGCAGACTTTTTGGCTGGCACAGTCGGTGAGTCGACCCTATGGGTCAACCCCCAGGCATGAGTTGACCCATGAGTCGACCTCTGCTGTTTTTAAGCTAAAATTATAGAACCATTATTTTCAGCTGTTTTTCACAGAGGTCGACCCCATGAGTCGACCCATGAGCATGAGTCGACCCATGAGTCGACCTCTGTGACGAAAAAGTTCCGCAACGGCTAGTTTTTAACTCATTTTAAGTGCATTTAATACTCATTTAATGTGGTCTAACGGCTCTATTTCAGTCCTGATTGCTCTCCACCATTTCTAAAAGTTATAAAAGGGACAAAAAGATGGGAATCATCAAGGAGAGAGATTTTTGAAAAGAGGATTTCAAGCATACTTTTCAACCCTAAGCAAGAGCCCACTCAAAGCATTCAAGAAGCTTTTAATTCAAGCTCACCAACTCCTCAAGTGCTCATTCAAGTCTCCAACAACCTTGAGAAAATCAGAAAGAGGGTTCTTCTATTTGAGTAAAGTGTATTTAAAGTCTCATTCGCTCATTAAAGGAGCTTCTTGTGTATTTTTCTGTGCTATTAATTGTAATACTCTCTTTGAGGTATTGTTTTTGTTTTGGAAAGGTTCCAAAATAAGGAAAGGTTGATCCAAATCTTGAATCGGATTGTATTGGGTTGGCTTGTACCCAAAAAATAAGTGGACTAGCTTGAGATAGCTAGAGTCAGAGTTTTCAACAAGTGTATTCAGGTTGAATACAAGTTAGTAGATTGAAATTCCCAAGTAGGAGCTTGGGGAGTGGATGTAGGTGCAAGGTTGGCACCGAACCACTGTAAATCCTCTTGTTTGTGTTATGCTTAATTTCTCTTCTTTAGAACTTCTTTATTCTATTACATTCTTGTATTTAACCATTAGCTTTGAATCAACTATACTCTCCTTATTTATTTAGCTATTGTTAAATAATTTTCATAAGATATAAGTTAAGGTTAAAATTTTTAGAAACCCAATTCATCCTTCCCTCTTGGGTTGCATAGCTGGGCAACAAGTGGTATCAGAGCCCGGTGCTCTAGCCCTACTTTGATCTAACCAATCAAAGAGCTAAAGATCTATGGCAACTCAAGTTGGCACTTCTCTAGCCGAGGGGCAGTCCACTAACCGACCTCCACTTTTCAATGGGTCCAACTATACCTATTGGAAAGCTCGGATGAAAATCTTCATTCAAGCACTCGACTATGATATGTGGAGTATCATAGTAAATGGCCCTCACACACCCACTAAAATTATTGATGGTGTGGAATCAACCAAACCCGAAAAAGAGTGGGATGAGGTTGATAAGAAAATGGCCCAACTAAATGCTAAAGCTATGAATATTCTATATTGTGCTCTTGATGCTAATGAATTTAATCATATTTCAACTTGCTTGTTTGTTAAAAAAATATGGGATAGATTAGAAGTAACCCATGAAGGAACTAATCAAGTAAAGGAGTCCAAAATTAACATGCTCGTGCATAGATATGAACTGTTTAAAATGGAGCATGATGAGTCTATAACTGAAATATTTATACGTTTTACTAATATTATAAATGGTTTAAAGAGTCTTGATAAGTCCTATTCTAATAGTGAGCTTGTGAGAAAGATTCTCAGGTCCTTACCAAGAACTTGGGAAGCCAAAGTGACCACTATCCAAGAAGCTAAAGATCTGAACATCCTACCTTTGGAAGAGCTTCTTGGATCATTGATGACACATGAGCTGAGCATGAAACAACATCAAGAGGAAGAAGTCAAAAAGAAAAGAACAATCGCCCTCAAATCCATAGCTCAACCAAATGAAGAAACTGATGACACCAAAAATGAAGAGCAGGATGAAGAGATGGCACTCATTACCAGAAGGTTCAGAAAGTTTTTAAGGAAAAGAAAATAAGAAATGAGGAAGAGGTCACTCACAAAAGGGGAACAGAGCAAAGAAAAGGATAAAGACCAACCCCTTATCTGCTATGAATGCAAGAAATCAGGACACTTCAAGTTCGAATGCCCACAACTGAAGAAGGGTCCCAAGAAGTACAAGAAGAAGGCCATAATGGCCACTTGAAGTGGGAGTGATGACTCAAGCTCTGAAGAGGAAGACTCAATTGAACAAGCCAACTTGTGCCTTATGGCACATGAAAATGAGGTAAATTTCGAAACTCCTAGTGACTTTACATTTGAAGAACTTCATGAAGTTTTTTATGATTTAATTGATGAACTAAAGAAACTAGGGATAAAGAACAAAGATCTAAAATCAAAAAATCAATCTTTACTGAAACAAAATGAAAGCATTTTAATTGAAAAATCTACCCTATTTCAAGAAAATCAAAATTTAAAGAATAAAATTGCCAAGCTAAAATCAATAGTTGAAAAATTCACCTTGAGTTCTAATAAACTTAATATGATTCTTAAAAATCAAAAGGTCGTGTATGATAAGGCTGGACTTGGCTATAACCCCTTGAAGAAACAAAAGTATCTAAAAAATATCTATGTAAACTCTTCAAGTAATAAGTTTTCTAATATAACTTGCTTCAAATGTGGTAGAGTAGGACACAAGTCATACACTTGCTTCTCTAATAAATCTGTAAACTCAAATGTAAAGAAAATATGGGTTCCAAAAAGAACCATTATGACTAACCAAAAAGGACCCAAGAAAGCTTGGGTACCTAAAACAAAAATTTGACTTTTGCCTGCAGATGTGTCTAGCATCCTAAGGAGAAAATAGGAAATGGTATCTTGATAGCAGATGTTCGAGACACATGACTGGTGATGAATCCCAATTCATCACACTTGATGCTAAGAATGGAGGGATGGTCACCTTTGGAGACAATGGTAAATGAAAGATCATCGGTATAGGTAACATTTGTATCACTCCCTCCAAGTACATTGAAAATATTTTGTTAGTAGATGGTTTAAAGCATAATTTACTAAGCATTAGTCAATTTTGTGATAAAGGATATAAAGTTATTTTTGAATCTTCTGTTTGCATTGTAACTAGTCCTATTAATGAAGGCATTAAATTTGTTGGACATAGACATGGTAATGTTTATATGGTAGATTTGAATGATCTATCTAAGATAAACATGCAATGCCTAGTATCCTTAAATGCCAAGATTAATGAGACTAGTTGGCTTTGGCATCGTAGGCTTGCACATATTAGCATGCATTCACTTTCAAAACTCATTAAGAAGGAATTGGTTCTTGGTTTGCCAAAATTGAACTTTGAAAAGGATAGAATCTGTGATGCATGCCAACTAGGTAAACAAACAAGAGTTTCATTTAAATCTAAAAATATTGTTTCAACTTCTAGACCTTTAGAGCTATTGCACATGGATTTATTTGGACCTACTAGAACTACTAGTCTAGGAGAAAAATGATATGGTTTTGTAATTATTAATGATTTCTCTCGTTTTACATGGGTTTTCTTCTTGGCACACAAAGATGAAACTTTTCAAGTTTTCTCTAAATTTTATTGAAAAGTCACAAATGAGAAAGGATTTTTAATTCAAAATATTTGAAGTGATCATAGAACCAAATTTGAAAATCAAGATTTTGAAAAATTTTGTGATGAAAAAGAAATAGGCCATAATTTTTCAGCACCTAGGACACCCCAACAAAATGGGGTAGTAGAAATTAAAAATAGACCCTAGAAGAAATGGCCCGTACCATGCTATGTGAAAGCAACCTTCCAAGATACTTTTGGGCGGAAGCTATTAACACAGCATATTACATTTTAAATCATGCTTTAATTAGACAAATTTTAAAAAAAACCCCCTATGAGCTTTGGAAAGGAAGAAAACCTAATATTGCATATTTTCATATTTTTGGTTGCCGATGTTTTGTATTAAACAATGGTAAAGAAAGACTTGAAAAATTTGATGCAAAATCCGATGAAGTAATTTTTCTTGGTTACTCCTCCTCTAGTAAAGCTTTTAGGATTTTTAACAAAAGAATCTTAGTAGTAGAGGAGTCAATACATGTTGTCTTTGATGAAACTAACGATCTTCCTTCAAGGAAGAATGAATGTGTTGATGATGCAGATCCTCTTATAGAAAGAATGAAGAAGATCACTCTGAAAGATTCAACAATTTAAGATGATGAGGAACATGAAGACAAACAGGATGAAGGAGGTGAAGAACAATAAGAACAACCTCAAGGTACAAATAACCTACCCAAGGAATGGAGGTATGTTCACAATCACCCTAAGGAGCTAATTATTGGTGATCCTATGCATGGGGTAAGAACTCGTTCTTCACTTAAAGATGTATTCAATCATTTTGCTTTTGTCTCTCATCTTGAACCTAAAACCATTGAAGAAGCTGAAAAAGATTATAATTGAATTAATGCAATGCAAGAAGAACTTAATCAATTTGAAAGAAATAATGTATGGACTTTAGTATCAAGACCTAAAAATTATTCAATAATTGGCACAAAATAGGTTTTTAGGAATAAATTAGATGAACATGGAAATATAATAAGAAATAAAGCAAGATTGATTGCAAAAGGTTATAATCAAGAAGAAGGAATTGATTTTGATGAGACCTTTGCACCTGTTGCTAGACTAAAGGCAATTAGACTTCTACTTCCATTTGCTTGCTTTATGAAATTTAAATTATTTTAAATGGATGTCAAAAGTGCCTTTTTAAATGGATATATTACTGAAGAAGTCTATATAGAACAACCCTCAGGTTTTAAAAATCATACTTTTCCTAATCATGTTTTTAAATTAAATAAAGCTCTTTATGGTTTGAAACAAGCACCCAGGGCTTGGTATGATAGGCTAAGCAAATTTTTACTTAATAATGGTTTTTCAAGAGAAAATGTAGACACAACCCTTTTCATTAAAAGAAATCAAGATGATATATTAGTTATACAAATATATATTGATGACATTATCTTTGGGTCTATTAATGAATCTCTTTGTCAAGATTTTGCAAAGCTCATGCAGGGGGAGTTCGAGATGAGCATGATGGGAGAACTTACATTCTTCCTCGGACTCCAAATCAAACAAACAAAAGAAGAAATCTCCATCACCCAAAGCAAGTATACAAGGGAATTACTTAAAAGAATTGGAATGGAGAACTCCAAAGCAATTGGCACACCCATGAGCCCTTCATGTAAGCTTGACAAGGATGAAGAAGGTAAAAGTGTAGACTTAAAATATTATAGAGGTATGATTGGCTCTCTACTATATTTAATTACTAGCAGACCTGATATTATGTTTAGTATTTGTCTTTGTGCTCGATTTTAATCTAATCCTAAAGAATCTCACTTGAATGCTGTTAAAAGAATCCTTAGATATTTGAATGGTACTCAAACTCTAGGATTATGGTACTCTAAGGATGCATTAATTGATTTAATAGGATATTCAGATGCTGATTTTGCTGGATGTAGATTAGATAGAAAAAGTACTAGTGGAACTTGTCAATTTTTTGGAGTTAACCTAATCTCCTAGTTTAGCAAGAAACAAAATTTGGTAGCACTGTCTACAGCCGAGGCTGAATACATTACGGTCGGAAGTTGTTGTGCTCAAATCTTGTGGATTAAGCAACAACTCGAAGATTTTGGTATCAAACTTAATGAAACTCCCATAAGATGTGATAACACAAGTGCTATAAATCTTATCAAAAATCTAATTTAGCATTCTAGGTCTAAACATATTAAAATCAGACATCATTTCATAAGAGAACATGTTCAAAATAAAGTCATAATTCTTGACTATGTTTGTACTGAAAAATAATTAGCCGACATCTTTACAAAGGCCCTAAGTGAAGATAGATTTTGTGAAATTAGGAGAGAACTAGGAATTCTTGATCCATCTGCTTAAATGTCTCTCTAATCCCAAGAGATCAATATCAAAAACTCTTTGAACTTAATTCTCATCATTTCTCTTGGGCTTAAAAGCTCAAAATTATCATTCTCATAATTGATCATTGAGCAAATATCCTTCTCCAAAAGTTTCAAATTTTTTGAAAATTATCTCATCATTTTTCTGAGTTTCAATGTGCCATGAGTCGACCCCTAGGGTCGACCCAAGGGCAAACTCGAAATTTTTGGCTAAAATTCCACGGGCTCTTTCTTTTTGTTGAAAACCCATCCTTTGAGCCGACCCATTCTACCGTCTTCTTCCTCCCTCCAAGCCATAGGTCCCCTTTTCTTCTTCTCCAAACCCAAGTCCTTCCCCCAAGACTCTTCTCCCATCACCCCTTACACCTCAAATCGACCCTTAGGAATCAAGTTCTTCTCCTTTTCCACCCTTGTTTGGAGCGGATTGAGCGTGCCCTAGATTCTACCCTTCTCTCCCAAATCGGGGTATCACTCCTCCAAAAATCCCTATCCTTCCACTAGAAACTCTTCATCTCACCCTCACATTTTCTCTCCCAAGCTCCGTGATAGTCTCATTAGTGCAAATGGCTCCGAAAATGAAGCTCCCACAAAGAAGGAAATCGGTCCGCGAGTTGGAAGAAGGCGTGCGCAGGAAGAGACAGGCAACCCAGACCTCATCAGCTTCAATCCTTGCTCCGGCATCTGCTCTAGCTACTTCTCGGTCTCCATTAAGCCCCAGTAAGATTTTCTTATCTGATAGAAAGGTAGAACCCGGAAAAAATGTAGATTTCAGATTTTTTGAAAAAGAGGGGTTCTCTATCGGTTCAAAAATCAAAGATCAAGATTGGAAATTCTACTGCTCACTTAAAGAAATTACCTATGTGGATTTAGTTAGAAAATTTTATCTGAACTTGAGCTATGGCAATGGAACAGTAACATCCACTGTTAAGGGTATAGAAATCAGTCTAGATCCTGTATTTTTGGGAGAAATTCTTCATTTACCCTGTGAGGGATACTCAAACATGGAACTCCCAGTCAAGGAAGAAGGAATTAATGTGATTCTAGGAAGAACCTTCTCGGAAAGCCTAAACAAATTAGAAGCCAAGATCCTTTCCATTGAGATGAGGATACTACATCAAATGGTAACAAAGCTATTTTTTTCTAGAAGTGGTAGACATGATCTCCTCTCAGGCCGAGACATCTGCATTATGTTTCATGTGATTACCCAAACCCCCCTGAACCTCCCAGCATTAATGATTGAGGCCATGAGAGAAACCCTGAATAGATCCAAGGCACATCTGCCTTTCGGTATGGCCCTCACTTTGGTATTCAGGAGGTTTGGAGTTAGTTTTGAAGGGGAGGCAGTAGCTAGGCTTTCTCACTCTGACACCATCAACTAACATACTCTGCACCACATGGGATTTACTAGGACTGATGGTGGTTGGACTAAAGGAGTGGAAGAGAGAGCTGAGGATAGAGCTGAGGAAGAAGGACCATCTTCACCCCTCCATGATCTCAGGGCTGCATCTCCAGACATTCAGTTCATTTCAGATCACGAGGCTGGCCCATCAGAGTCTACGAGGAGGCACACTCCAGTCCAGCAGCCAGACAGCAGTGCACATCCCTCAGAGATCAGATTGGCTGACGATCAGATAGAAATGATCTCTCAGCGTGTGGCTTCTATACTTTCTCGACAGTTGGGCACTTCAACTTTTGCACAGGGATCCACATCACTTGATGTATCTGATCAGACATTGATCCCTCACATCTCCACTGTCTTCTAGATGATTACAGATCAGTCAGTTCGCATTCAGTAGCTTGAGGGTTGTGTGGTGAGACTGACTGCCAGAGTATTCGACTTGCAGAGGCAAGTACTGGCTCTTGCCCATCCATATCCCACTTCAGACATCACTGAGGTCTCAGACCTATCTGCGGAGGCAGCCAGACTTAGAGGAGTCTTAGAGAGCGGATTTGACTTTCTGAGGAGAGAGATCAGAGGCTCTAGTGAGCATACATCCACCCCGTTCACTGCACCGCTTCAGTCTGTTTCAAGAGCCTTAAACCTTCTGGACACTATCAGACTATCACTTGCAGCACAGTCCATTATTTCGCAGCCTTCAGGATCTTCTCACCCACCCACTCGTGCCGGCACCTCCACCCATGGCAGAGGCAGACGGGGTCGAGGTCGAGCCCTTGGTCGTGATCCTTCATCTCCTCATCCCATCTTCAATTCATCTGACTCTGATCTATCCAGTCATGATCTCTACTAGATCCTCTATAGTTAGTCTTTTCTTTAGTTTTAGTCTAGGATCTATCTTTTGGGTGATGTAATGATGTTGACTGATTGACTTTTGTATTTTGGTATATGTATTGGAACAACTATATAATCAGTCACTTTTTGATTATAAATATATACTCCTTGACTTTCAATGAATGACTTTCAAATTGAGTTGCTTTTAATTATGTGCATGCAAAATAACTCATATCCATGATGTAAAATACTATGAATTGCAACATGGTATCCAATTGGTATATCTTTTATGTTTGCCATATTAAGGGGGAGTAAAACAATAAGCAATTAAGAAACAAGCAATAAGCAAAAGAAAGAAATAGAGTAAATATATTCAAAAAAAAGGGGGGACTAAAAAACCTCTATTGATGCTATCAAAAAGGGGGAGAAATAATCAAATGAGTAAATGAGAAAAAATAATCAAATGAGCAAATGAGCAAATTTTTAAAATGTTAAGCAATTAAGAAATAATCAAATGAGCAAATGAGAAATAATCAAATGAGCAAATGAGAAAATTTTCAAAATGTCAAGCAATTAAGAAATAATCAAATGAGCAAATGAGAAATAATCAAATGAGCAAATGAGATATTTTCATATAAGCAAATTTTCAAATTCTTAAGCAATAAGTAAATTGTTAGGCAAATGAGCAACACAAGCAAATGGGCACAAATGTATCATGTGCCAAAGAATCAATCTTCTTTTCAAGCAAATGCATTTATAAGCAATTTTTAAATTAGTAGTAAATTTCTCATTTATCTTCAAACTACCTATGATGCATTTCATTCCAATACATGGCTATAATATTCAAATAATGCATCTTCATAACTTTGAAATTCATGCTCAATGTTTTATATATGCTTTTGCTCAAGTATTTTGTCATTATCAAAAAGGGAGAGATTGTTGCTCCTTGGATTGATTTTGATGATTACAAAGCATTTGAAGGGGTTACTAATGATTTTCGCTTGAAAAAGACTTATTGCATTTCAGGGGCAAAATCATAATTTTACCAAACCCTGATTTGAAAGCATCAAGTGCTAGAATAAAAGATTTGTGATCTATTGGTAAAAATTTTATAGTTTTTAGACATGTATTTTGAAAGATATTCATGGTTAAAAATTTGAGTCGACCCCATGAGTCGACTCATGGCACAAAGAGCTGATTGGCACGCAGACTTTTTGGCTGGCACAGTCGGTGAGTCGACCCCATGGGTCGACCCCCAGGCATGAGTCGACCCATGAGTCGACCTCTGCTATTTTTAGGCCAAAATTACAGAACTATTATTTTCTGCTGTTTTCCATAGAGGTCGACCCCATGAGTCGACCCATGAGCATGAGTCGACCCATGAGTCGACCCCTGTGACGGAAAAGTTCCGCAACGGTTAGTTTTTAACCCATTTTAAGTGCATTTAATGCTTATTTAATGTGGTCTAACGCTCTATTTCAGCTCAGATTGCTCTCCACCATTCCTAAAAGTTATAAAAGGGACAAAAAGATGGGAATCATCAAGGAGAGAGATTTTTGAAAAGAGAATTTCAAGCATACTTTTCAGCCCTAAGCAAGAGCCCACTCAAAGCATTCAAGAAGCTTTTAATTCAAGCTCACCAACTCCTCAAGTGCTCATTCAAGTCTCCAACAACCTTGAAAAAATCAGAAAGAGGGTTCTTCTATTTGAGTAAAGTGTATTTAAAATCTCATTCGCTCATTAAAGGAGCTTCTTGTGTATTTTTCTGTGCTATTAATTGTAATACTCTCTTTGAGGTATTGTTTTTGTTTTGGAAGGGTTCCAAAACAAGGGAAGGTTGATCCGAATCTTGAATCGGATTGTATTGGGTTGGCTTGTACCCGAGAAACAAGTGGACTAGCTTGGGATAGCTAGAGTCGGAGTTTCCGACGAGTGTATTCAGGTTGAATACAAGTTAGTGGATTGAAATTCTCAAGTAGGAGCTTGGGGAGTGGATGTAGGTGCAAGGTTGGCACCGAACCACTATAAATCCTCTTGTTTGTATTGTGCCTAATTGCTCTTCTTTAGAACTTCTTTATTCTATTGCATTCTTGCATTTAACCATTAGCCTTGAATCAACTATACTCTCCTTATTTATTTAGCTATTGTTAAATAATTTTATAAAATATAAGTTAAGGTTAAAATTTTTAGAAACCCAATTCACCCCCTCCTTCTTGGGTTGCATAGCTGGGCAACACAAATTGGATATGACTCGAAAGTCAACAGACTCAATAGTCCGGATTTCTCCAATTTGTTAACCCTGTCTTCCGCTATATGACCTAGCCTTAGGTGCCACAGATACTTATCATTTAGACTATCTTTAGGCCTTTTAATTCCTATGGCATTCACATTTTGCTCAATATTAAATACAGATACATCAATATGTAGCTGATAGAGACCGTTAATAAGAAAACCATCTGCAACTTTATTATTTTCATAAAAAATATTACAATGGTCCTTATGAAAGCTAATCACATAGCCTTCTTATGCTAAACATGAAACAGAAATCAAATTTCTACTTGCTGCAGGCACATAATAATAGTCTCTTAAAACTAAATCTAATCCTAACGGTAATCACAGAGGGTAGGTTCCCACGACCATGGCAGCAACTCTTGCTCCATTTTCGATGCGTAGGATCATCTCCCCATCCCTCAGCCTCCTGCTCTCCTCAAGATCCTACATAGAAGTGCACAAATGAGCACTAGAATCAGAGTCAAGCACCCAACTGGATGCAGAAGAAATCGTAAGATTAGATTCTAAAATGAGCATACCTCCAGAAGGACCATCGTTCTTATTCTTTAGGATGGCCAGGTACTGAGGACAGTTTCGCTTCCTCTTCTTCTCATCCACCTTCTGCTTCTTCGCAGACCTCTTTTTCTTTTCAAAAGACTTTCTCTTGGAAGAAGTCTGCTCCACAGCAAGAACTGAGCCTTTTGAACCCTTCATGGAAAGCTCAACCGTAACCAGCATGTTCATTAACTCGGCCAAGGTACACTGCATCTTATGCATATGAAAGTTCATGATGAACTGACCATATGCATCAGACAAGGACTGAAGGATCACATCAATCTGAAAATCCTTGTCTAAGATGATACCGAGCTTCTTAAGCTCCTCAAAGTCCTTGATCATTGTCAAACAATGATCTTGGACTGACTGCCCATCATGCATCTTGGCCTTAAAAAATCTTTGACAGACTTGATACTTAGCTGCGCAACTCTGTTCACCGAACAACTCTTGCAGGTGAGCCAACATTTGGCGGATAGTCAAAATATTCTCATGTTGGTGCTGCAAGTCATCAGACATTGCACCCAACATGTAGTACCTTGCTTTATTATCATCATCCATCCACTTTTTCAGAGACGCTCTCTATTTAGCAGTCGGATGTGCTGGCATGGCAGGTGGGTCCTGGTCTAAGACATGAGTCAATTTTTTGAAACCCAGAATAATTATGTAGTTCCTTAACCAGTCCTTGAAATTAGGTCCAGTCAATCTGTGGGTGTCTAGAATTTTGGTCAGGGGGTTGGAGGCAGACATGTTTTCTGTAGAGAGTCGAAAGTTTCTAGTTAGATTTTGTAATCAGACTTAACCAATTTATTTAAGGGTTTCATTTTTAAATAAATTAGGCTCCCATTATTTTCTCAGATTCCTACACTCCCATGGTAAAGATATGAAAATCTCCGTGATTAGTGATTTTTAGTGGGTGGTGCGGTCTCACCGACTGGCTCACCACCTCACCTAACAGTTATTGGTGATGGGTCAACCGATGAGTGGACAACTCTTGTTCAATGATTCTCTAATCATGGTGCACCCAAAACTTGATCTCTAATTCATGAAGCTCACCGTGCCCGGGATATTGCTCCAATCCTTAGTTAAGTCAGACCCACTATTTGCACGAATTAGATTCCTGATTGGGTCCCTTACCGTATCTGAAATATTGAGCCCAATCCATCCTCTAATTCGTAGCATCCAATGCCTAATGGACATGGTTGCATCTTTTCGATGCAACTGAGCCACTATAACCAGTCGAGAATAATCAACCCCGAGAAGGGCCCGCACATCCACAATGGTGGAAGACCTAGACTTAATATTTTCTTAGGAAGATTTGATTTAGGTCTTATTAAACTTGACTTGACATAGTCATAACAATTATGACTAACCTATGGCATGGGTTAGCTCGAATTGTTAGCCACCTCTAATCAGAACTGAGTCGACACATATGGCCAGGTAAGTGAGACCGATTGGAGGGATATGCCATTAACTCGACAAGAATGCATTCGAATCGAGTAACTCCCAATTAAAAACTAGTCGATCGCATCTTCCCAACTTACCTTAGACACCAAATTGTCAAACCAGAACTAATTGGGTTAGCCTACAATCCAGGCTCTAACCATTGAGTCAAATTAGGTCTTAACTTGATCGAGTCACATCTAAATGTGATTCGACCTTGACCCAGACTTAATCCTATTAGGCTGGTCAATTATTAGCTTTCATGATCTCATCTAACTAACTCTTGATTCGGTTTGATCAACCGCTAGACCTAATTGAGCTACCCAAGCCCGAACCCAATTTTATGAAAATATCTTAGATCTAAAATTCTCAATTTTAGACCTAACTTAATTTCATAAGCTTAATTCATTAATTAAGTTTGGGTTCATAAATAAAGCACGTAAAATAAATCCTAGGGTTTCAGGATCTAGGATTTTGCAGAAAAGTAAGTTTTGATTTCTGATTAAGGATGAACGCACGGCACCCCTACATGTCATATGAATACCCCATTGAATGGAAAGAGAGGGTCTTAAAATCCTACTTCATTCTTATGATCGGACGGCCATGAGGAACACCTTAATCAGAAATATAAATTTAACTACAAAATTAGTTAGATCAAAATTAACATATCACATATACAATTTAAGATCTAACTAATACATGCTTTGCATACATCTCATGTATCAAAAATCAATCTAATTAACATACTTTCAGATATGATACATCACATGTAATATCTAAAAAATAAGATTTAAATTAAACTATTCAAAATTAAATCTATTCTAGACAGGTTACTAGAACAATTCTATAACTAGTCTAGACATGCAGCAGATCAATTTTATGAAAAAACTAAAATTTTATTTTCTATTTTTTGATCTGATTATAATATTTATAATATCAAAAAAATAAAGAATAAATTTAATTTAATTTATATTTTAATCTCATTAAAACATAAGACTTAAGACTATTCATGGCTTCAACTAATCCTAGTCTAGTCACGCATCTTATGCATGTTAGATCTTCTTAGATTTAATTTTTAAATATTTTAATTTTAAATCCTATCATATCTGATATGATATCTAAAATCTTTAATATCAAATAAATAAAAATTAAAATTAGATCTAAATTAGATCTGAAATAGAGCCAACAACCTGGCTCTGATACCACTTGAAGGAGGAAAACCGCTTTTCCTCGTAGGATCTTTCAGATTTCATCAAATCTGGGGTAGAATAATTTAAAAAAAAATTATTCTACATATATTTTAGATCTAAGTCTCTAGATCTAATCTTCATATCTGATATTAAGTCTAAAATAAATCTAAAAGGGATGAGGAAACAAGTAATACCTCAAGAGTAATCTGATTATCCTATAGATGATCTCTGCACAGCCCAAGGTTCTGATGTAGCCATGCAAGTGTCTGGCTTCTACCAGTATCCACTTAGGTAGGATCTAGAATGTCTTCTCCTCATGAATCTATGCTCCAAAAATTAGATCTAAATCTGATTAGGAAGATCTTCAAAAGTCTTTCTGAAGTTGGAGCAGCAGCCTGTCGAAGAAGTCCTACAGCCTTCTGTTTCAGGCGTCACCATGCCTTGGATCTTTGCCAGATGGACGTCCAACTCTTTGGACATGAAGAGGGGAGGAAGGAGAGTAGAGAGAATATAGAGAAGAGGGGAGGGGGTGGTAGCTATTAGGTTTTGTGTATAAAACAACTTCTTTCATGAAACCCTAGGCATAGTAGGGTTTATATAGACCCTGTATGCTGCGCAGTGCCACATCATTCAACCAATCAAAAAATTTTAATAAATTCTAAAAAAATTTTGATTGATGGAGTGATGTCATCTGATCACATCAGATAAGAACCCCACCCTCTCTCCTAAGTTGGCACCAACATTGGATAAGCTCAAGCAAGGTGGCGCCAAAGAGTCCATATTTATCAAGACTCTTTGGTTCTCATCCATTTGGGGTGCCCACTTTAATCCAATTGGACTCACACCATAATCTGATTATGGCACCCAATTCAATTGGGTTTTGGCATATGGACACTATTGGAAATAGTGTCCCAAAGTCAATCGTCAGCCTGTTGACAGTTGTGCTCCTTTTGTATTAGTATATAAATTATAAATAAATAAAAATTATTTTGATATTTTTCATCACAAATTGTTTCATCTTCTAATGAACTCCTGTGTTGTGGCGAAGTTCTTAGGACTATTTAGACTCGACAAAGGAGGATTTATCGTTTAGTCCTTAAACCTGTTCGCGATCAAATGATACATTATTACCAAGGACAACAATGTTTATCAAGCATAGGTCGTTGTGTGCCATATAGGTTGGTCATCCTCTTAACCAAAGAGTGTGGAGATGCTGATATGGCATACAGGTGAGATGTAAGGGTGCATCTGCACTGAACATGACCGACTCCGGAGCTATCTCTGTTGTCAAGATTTGCTCCGATGGGATATGGGTATAAATATCCCTCCGACCTGAGACCGCCACGGTGACTTGCAAGCAACTCACTACACTTAGGCACTAGACTACCTGAATTTCTAATTCAATGATGGAAGGATGCTGGGTGTAGTCAAGTACTTGACTTGTTGGTGTGTGTGTCAAGATGGGATTGACCACTCCAGTTCAGGAGCTGTGTACAGTCGTGTTTCAATTTAGTAAAACCTTGGCTAGGGTAGTCTTAGTGAGGAGTCACAGGACTGTTTGTGTTGAGCATGACTCGGATGATCTAATCAGGGTTGACAGTTTAACCCTGAGTCGTCCTAAACACAGGGGTCAAAAGGGATGAATTATATAGTAACCATATTCACGTAGGTTCTGAGTGTTGCGATTGTGACTATTCGACCTATCCGAATGTCGGGTACCATTGCTAGATGGTCACTTCAATTAGTACAGGAATTGATTCCTGTGCTACCAGCTTAGGTTCGAACCTGCGGGGTCACACACATTAGAGGTTCCTATTTGATCTGATGGCTGATGAAGAGTCTTAATATTTGTGGACTATAAGTCCTACGTGTCTGAGACTCTATGATCGAGAATCAGGATTCTCTGATCATGAGTCCCACATATTTTGGATACCTGGGTCAAGAGTCCCACTGGTTTGGGACTCTTCGATCAAGGTTTCATATCGATGGACTTTGATACCCGATTGTCCATCAGATTTGGACTCAGTATTTATGAGAGATTTAATTAGTGATTTGATCATTAATTAACTTAATTTGATTAAGTAATTATTTTTGGATCAAGTCTAATTGAATTGGATTCAGTTGGGTTTGACCCGATTAGGTTAAGAGTTGACCTAATCGTCGAGATAGTTTGGTCCCTGATTTGATCAGGGGTTGGGCTTAGTCAATTTCTGATTTGATTAAGATTTTATTGAACCTAATTAAGCCTAATTAAGTTGGGTTTAAATTAGTCTAATTGAGCCTAGCTTATTTTAATTAAATTGGTTCAATTAGGTTAGTTTAAAATGAGAAACCACCTTGACCCAAACTCCCTGTGCCACCTGATATCTCTGTGCCCATTTGAATTCACGAGAAGCAACTTCTTGTGAATTTTCTCTCATGCAAAGCCCTTCCCATGCCCCACATTTGTGCACCAAATAGGTGGATAAGGATGGTTGGTTGGCCATTCAAATTCAAAAGAAACTTTGAATTTGAATGAGCAACCAATCCATGCGCCTTATCTTTATCCTCTTTAGCGCCCCATATCTTACACGAGAAAGAGTTTCTCATGAAACCTTTCCATGCACAAAGCAGCCATGCACCTTCTCTTCTCATGCCCAAGTGGATAGGGATGAGTTGGTTTGCATTTGAATTCAAATTTTATTTGAATTCAAATGTGCAACCACTTATCTTTATCCTCTCATGCGGATAAGACACGTTTTGAATTGTTTTAAAAAGAGGAGAAAGCTGGGGCATGCGTAGAAATTTTTTGAGAGAGAAAGTGGGGCATTGGAAACCCTTGTGCGTGAGTAGGAAGCCTAAAACTTTCGAGAGGAAAAGAAAGAAAAGAAATAAAAGTGGGCACAGGGTTTTTCAGTGTGTTCCCTAAGGTTTCAGTCTGGGGTTCGGGAAGTGAGTTAGTGAGCTACGAGTGTCGTGAGCCCACCAAAGTCAATGAAGAGCATCATCTACCTCTCAAGCACATTTGCTGATGATACGAAGCATCCATGGAATCGACAGACATCGATCGAAGGAGTTCGATCAGCATCGACCGTCGAAAGGGCTCTACAATGAGCTAGCACTCGTGAGAAGTCGATCAGATCGGAAGCTTCGTGTGGATGATCTGCAGAGACCAGACATGCTGTGTGACTACATTGTGATAATCAAACCCTTCCGATGGTGATCAGATTACGGTGATCGACTACCCACACAAAGGTAATGTGTTCTGAACACATAACAGTAAATTATTTACTATTCAAATTTGAATTTCAAATTCAAATGCATGCATGCTATATATCATATTTAGATCGTAGTGTAGGATAAATATATGTTAATTAATAATTTCTACTGTAAAATAGTGATTTTAAAAAAAAATTAAAATTATCATTTTATCCCTGCACTCAAATTTCACTTCAAATGGTATTAGAGCGGGTTATAAAATATGATATATATATTTACATGTGTAGATTAAGTTATAATCTAAAAGTTTAAATTTAAAATTTAAAATTCAAAATTTAAAATTTAAATTTTGAAAGTTGTTCGAAATTCAAAATTCAAAAATTTAAAATTTAAATTCTGAAATTTAAATTTTGAAATTTAAAATTCAAAATTTAAAATTCAAAAATTTGAAATTCAAAATTTGAAATTTGGTTAAAATTTTAAATTTGAAATTCAAAATTTAAAATTCAAAAATTTGAAATTTAAAATTTGTTTGAAATTTGAAATTCAAAATTTAAAATTTGAAATTTAAATTTTAAAATTGGTATATTTAGATATACTTGATCCAAGTAGCAAGTAATCTAATTGGGTTGGTTGCCATGGTCATCCGGTCATAGGAGAAAAGTAGGGTTTAAAGGTCCTCTCCTCCCATTCGATGGGGTCTCCTATGGCAGTAGGGGTACCGCTGTAATTATATCCCATGCAGATGAAGCAGCGAAAGGATTTAATTGTAAAGGTTCAATTATAAAATTTATCATGAATGTGTTAGATTAGATCTAAAGAAATATTCATGATTTATTTTGATTGAGTTATTTTTTGTTATGAAATTAGCAATAGGATTGCTATTTATGAAATGTGCTGATCTATTTGTGAAATGAGTCAACCTATTTAATGAACAAAAAATAAAATCTTTCAAATTTAAAAATTATTTTCAAAATGCCAAACCCTGACTCATCAGCCCAAATACTTAATTAAAAGAATTAAGTGTTGTCAAGTTGGTCTAGAATTGTGAATTAAGACCTAAGACAATTGCATAAACTTGTGGATCAATGGGTTAAATAGATTAGGTCCATAATTGGGTTAGACCTAAGGTTAGCTTAAAGAAATGGACTAAATTAGAGTAGTTGGTCAAATCTAATCAAAAGTTGAATTAGATTAGGTCAAGGACACTCTGACTCAACTCCAATAGTTGTAGTTGAATGGGTCCATGTCTTTAAAAAGACCAAGATGGACTTAATTTATGGCTACGTGGTGGAACCCTATTTACTAAGTTGATCAAATTAAAACTAATGAACCGGTTGGTGTCTAAGGTAAGTTCGGCAGTTTGACCAGTGGTTCTTAAGTGAGAGCTACTCGCATTATTTCGATCTCGGACAAGTTAATGGCATATCCCCACCACTGATCTCACTTATCTGGCCAACCTGGTGAGTTAGATTTTGATTAGATCACTTGATGATTAGGGCTCACCCATGTCATTAGGTAAATCAGTGTGACTGAATTAGGTGCTCCTAATGCTGGCTTTAATTAAATTCTTTTTAATCTGACTTGATGAAGTCAGTGGGAGGATTGAAATTGACTGGTTAATTTCTTCTCTTCTATCCTTTAATAAAAATCTTCAAAAATTATTAGGTCCCTAAAATGATTAAGTTATAGTAATAACTAAGTCATAACCTCCCATTAAGTGAGTGATTATGAGTCCATTAGTTTAATAATCATTGGAGGCCCAAAGTCCTGGTGCTTATTGACTAATGGAATTATCATTCATAGTATGATAATTTGGTTGAGTCTTTCTGATGGTGGTAAGGTTGGTCGGCCAAAGTCGGGCCTGATCATTTATTGGTCCGATTCACCAAATCAAGTCATGTTAATGGTTGGACCTAACCAGATCTTTTCAGTAGAGGCCAAAGCCTACTGATTAGGTTCTGGGGCAAAATTAATTACTAGAAGTTATTTAGAGAAACAACTGGTTATGAACCTACCTATAGATGCACATGGGTTGACCAACCAAAGTTGGGCTCGTGTGTAGTCTGTGTGGATTCTAGTACCCACTAAGGAATTAAAGTAATTCCTCGAATTGAAGATTGAGGCTACCAGTTCGTAAAAATATTGGAAAAAACTTTAGACTAAAGTCCAAGTCTTTAGTATTAATAATTTATATACTAATAGAGGTCTGATTTTTCTTTATGCAGCTATGGCCACTTTCCTGTCACTCCGGTCATTATTAGATAATGACAAGCTCATGGAATCTAATTTCGATAGCTGGTATCGAAAATTAAAAATCATCCTTGAGCATGAGCGGATCCTTTATATTGTAACGGATCCGGCACTCGAGGAGCCAGTCCCGAATGCTAGAGGGATGGTCCGAGACACTTACCAAAAGTGGCTCAACGACCGCACCACCGTTCGGTGCATAATGCTGGCGGCAATGAATGATGAGTTCAGCCATAGGTTTGAGAATGCCCAACCACAGGAGATGCTTCAAATGTTGAACGACTCCTTTGGCACGCCTGACGATGTTGAAAGGCACAAAACTAGTTGTGCCATTTTCAATGCTCGAATGAGGGATGGGGCCTCAGTCACCGATCATGTACTGTACATGATCGAAATGATTGAGCACCTAAGTAAACTGGGCTTTCCCTTGCACGAGCAGCTCGGTAAGGATGCGATCCTTAATTCTTTACCCAAGTCCTTCCTCCCCTTTCTTACTCATTTTCAGATGACAAAGCCTACAGTGAACTACCACGGCTTGTTGGGGTTGCTGCAGAACTTTGAAAAGGATCACCAGCTCCAAAAGGAGTCGGTGAATATTGTGGGAGGGTCTTCTTCTGGTCGTTGATCTTTTAAGAAAGAGAAGAAAAATAAGAAGAAGAAGAATAAGAAGGTATAGTCGCATGCTGGGATGTCTGCACAAGGTCAGACCAAGAAGCACAAGCCCGATCAGAGCCAGACGGAGTGCTTCTTTTGCAAAAAGCAGGGGCACTGGAAGAGGAACTGTCCTCTATACATTATCTTCCTAGATCCGAACAGGCTGAAGAAGAAGCAAGGTAATTATATGATAACACCTTGCAACTTTTCCATTTGTGACACTACTGCCTGGGTATTGGATACCAGAAGCCCTTATCATATTTGCAATTCAATGTAGGGTCTGCAGGTCAGTAGGAGATTTGATGACAGCGAGAGGTTCCTGAATGTTGGAGATGGAAGCAAAGTTTCAGTTCTAGCTTTAGGAATCATGAACCTTGTAATCAATTCTCGTAATGTAATTCTGAGTGAATGTCACTATTGTCCAAGCTTTTTATTAAATATTATTTCTGTAAGCCTTTTGGCCATGTACGGTTATAAATTTTTAATAAAAAGAAACGTTTGCAATATCATTTTGAATGGTGTTATAATATTTGTTGGATAAATAAATAATAGAATTTACTTACTATCACAGCCTGTTAATGTGGTTCAAATCTCTGGTAAATGCCCTAGAATAAATAATGTGTCAGAAGTCTACCTTTAGCACTGTAGGCTAGGTCATATCAATAAGAATAGAATAATCAGGTTGGCTCAAGAAGAAATTCTTGAAGTTGGTGATTGTGAATCACTTCCAACCTGTGAGTCCTATCTTCTTGAAAAAATGACCAAGTCACCTTTTACTGGAAAAGGTGAGAGAGCCAGTGAACTCTTGGGTCTGGTACATTCTGATGTATGTGGACCCATGAGCTCAAGTGCAAGAGATGGATATTTTTACTTCATAACCTTCACAGACGATCTATCAAGGTATGGGTATGTCTACTTAATGAAGCATAAGTCGGAGTCGTTTGAAATGTTCAAACTATTCTAAAATGAGGTAGAAAAATAAACTAGAAAGTGTATTAAAACTCTTCGATCTGATCGAGGAGGTGAATACCTTTCCAATGATTTTCTGACATATCTTGGGGAGAATGGGATTCTCTCTCAGTGGACTCCTCCTGGAACACCACAGCATAATGGTGTATCTGAAAGGAGGAATCGGACCTTGTTGCACATGGTTCGATCCATGATGGAGTTTGCTGGTCTGCCGATCTCTCTCTAGGTATATGCGCTTGAATCAGCTTGTTACCTTCTAAATAGGGTTTTGAGTAAGTCTGTAACCAAAACGTCATATGAGATATGGATAGAACGTAAGCCAGTACTCTCGCACCTTAGGGTTTGGGGGTGTCCGGCTTATGTTAAACATTTAATTACGGACAAGCTTGGACCTAAATCTGACAAGTATAATTTCATAGGGTACCCAAAAGAGACCAAAGGATATTATTTCTACCTAGTTGATGAGCAAAAGGTATTTGTCAGTCTTAAGGCAATCTTTTTAGAAAAGAAGTTCTTTGGTGAAGGGACTATTGCCTCTAAGGTCGAACTTGAGGAAGTTCGACAGGTGAAAAAACTGACACAAGTAGCTGAACCTGAACCGAATTTGGTTAGATCAGATCTGGAGCCCATTGTTCCTGCACCCTTAAGGCGATCTGGTAGAGTACCACATCAACCGAATAGATACTATGGTTTCTTGGTCTGGAACGGCAATCTTATCGAACTTGATGAAAATGATGAGGATCCGATCACCTACATGGATGCAATGCAGAGACCTGACTCTGAGAAATGGCTAGAGGCCATGAAATCCGAAATGGAGTCCATGAAGGTCAACAATATGTGGACATTGGTTGACCCACTCGAAGGAGTAAAACTCATAGGGTGTAAATGGGTCTTCAAGAGGAAGAGAGGAGTAGACGGAAAGGTGGAAACCTATAAAGCTCATTTGATTGCCAAGGGATATCGTCAACGTTATGGTATAGACTATGACGAGATATTTTCTCCTGTGACAATGCTCAAATCCAATCGGATTAGGCTTGCGATAGCTGCCCATCTGGACTATAAAATCTGACAGATGGATGTGAAAATATCTTTTCTAAATGGAGAGCTGGACGAAGAGGTGTATATGATACAACCTGAAGGATTTACATCCACAGATGAGTCTAAGGTGTGCAGGTTATAGAGGTCCATTTATGGACTTAAGCAGGCATCCCGAAGTTGGAACATACATTTTGATAGGACGATCAAGACGTATGGCTTCGTTAAGAATGGAGAAGAGCCCTGCATTTATAAGTGGGCTAATGGTCCAGTTGTGGTATTTCTTGTATTGTATGTGGATGACATTCTCTTAATCGGGAATGATGTCCCTGCATTACAGAGAATAAAGATTTGGCTATCGTCACAATTCTCTATGAAGGATCTGGGAGAAACTTCCTACATCTTAGGGATGAGGATCTATAGGGATAGATCTAAAAGGTTGCTTGGCTTATCCCAGTCCACGTACTTGATACTATGCTGAAAGGTTCAGCATGGAGAATTCCAAGAAAGGCTATCTACCGATAGGCCATGGAATTTCTCTCTCGAAGAGGGATTGTCCGACAACACCTTAAGAGAGAGAGCATATGGGTAGAATTCTATATGCTTCGGTAGTGGGATCTATCATGTACGCCATGACATGTACACGACCAGATGTGGCATACTCACTAGGGGTAGTGAGTAGATACCAATCTGATCCAGGGGAGAATCATTGGAAGGTTGTTAAAACCATCCTGAAGTATTTGAGAAATACTAAAGACCAGTGGCTTGTTTATGGTGAATCAGACTTGAGACTTATAGGATTTATAGACTCTAGTTTTCAGTCTAATCATGATGACAGCAAGAGTGTGTCGGAATTTATTTTTACTCTTAATAGTGGGGCTGTCTGTTGGAAAAGTTCCAAGTAGCACACTGTGGCTGATTCAGTTTGAGGTGGAGTATGTCGCTGCATCAGATGCTGCCAAAGAAGCGGTATGGCTGAGGAAATTCATCATCGAGCTCGGAGTAGCACCCTCCCTTGTTGATCCAGTTCTGCTTTAATGTGAAAGCTATGGAGCCATTGCTCAAGCGAAGGAACCAAAGGCACACCAGCGGACGAAGCATATTCTGCGCCGCTACCATCTCATCCAGAAAATTATGGATCGAGGTGACATCGACCTTCAGAAGATCGACGGAAAGGAGAACCTGACTGACCCATTCACTAAAGCCATTGCGATGAAGGAGTTCGACAACTTCAAGTCGAAGATGGGTATTAGATACTGCACCGATTGGCTTTAGGCCAAGTGGGAGATTGTTGGGAATCGTATCCCAAAACCAATCGTCAGTCTGTTGATGGTTGTGCTCCTTTTGTATTAGTATATAAATTATAAATAAATAAAAGTTATTTTAGTATTTTTCATCACAAATTGTTTCATCTATTAATGAACTCCTGTGTTGTGGTGAAGTCCTTAGGACTATTTAGACTCGACAAAGGAGGATTTATCGTTTAGTCCTTAAATCTATTCGTGACCAAATGATACGTTGTTATCAAGGACAACAATGTTTATCGAGCATAGATCGTTGTATGCCATATAGGTTGGTTGTCCTCTTAACCAAAGAGTGTGGAGACACTGGTATGGCATACAGGTGAGATGTAAGGGTACATCTGCACTGAACGTGACCGACTCTGGAGCTATCTCTGCTGTCAAGATTTGCTTCGATGGGATATGGGTATAAATATCCCTCCGACCTAAGACCGCCACGGTGACTTGCAAGCAACTCACTGCACTTAGGCACTGGACTACCTGAATTTCTAATTCAATGATGGAAGGATGCTGGGTGTAGTCAAGTACTTGACTTGTTGGTGTGTGTGTCAAGATGGGATTGACCACTCCAGTTCAGGAGCTGTGTACAGTCATGTTTCAATTTAGTAAAATCTTGGCCAGGGTAGTCCTAGTGAGGAGTCACAGGACTGTTTGAGTTGAGCACGACTCGGATGATCTAATCAGGGTTGACAGTTTAACCCTGAGTCATCCTAAACACAGGGGTCAAAAGGGATGAATTATATAGTAACCATATTCACATAGGTTCTGAGTGTTGCGATTGTGATTATTCGATCTATCTGGATGTCGGGTACCATTGCTAGATGGTCACTTCGATTAGTACAGGAATTGGTTCCAGTGCTACCGGCTTGGTTCGAACCTGCGGGGTCACACACATTAGAGGTTCCTATCTGATCTGATGACTGATGAAGAGTTCTAATATTTATGGACTATGAGTCCTACGTGTCTGGGACTCTGTGATCGAGAATCAGGATTCTCTGATCACGAGTCCCACTCATTTTGGGTGCCAGGGTCAAGAGTCCCACTGGTTTGGGACTCTTCGATCAAGGTTTCATATCGATGGACTTTGATACCCGATTGCCCATCAGATTTGGACTCAGTATTTATGAGAGGTTTAATTAGTGATTTGATCACTAATTAACTCAATTTGATTGAATAATTATTTTTGGATCAAGTCCAATTGAATTAGATTCAGTTGGGTTTGACCCGATTAGGTTAAGAGTTGACCTAATCGTCGAGATAGTTTGGTCCCTGATTTGATCAGGGGTTGGGCTTAGTCAATTTTTGATTTGATTAGGATTTTATTGATCCTAATTAAGCCTAATTAAGTTGGATTTAAATTAGTCTAATTGAGCCTAGCTTATTTTAATTAAATTGGTTCAATTAGGTTTGTTTAAAATGAGAAACCACCTTGACCCAAACTCCCTGCGCCACCTGATATCTCTGCGCCCATTTGAATTCACGAGAAGCAACTTCTCTTGAATTTTCTCTCACACAAAGCCCTTCCCACGCCCCACATTTGTGCACCATATAGGTGGATAAGGATGGTTGGTTGGCCATTCAAATTCAAAAGAAACTTTGAATTTGAATGAGCAACCAATCCATGCGCCTTATCTTTATCCTCTTTAGCGCCCCATATCTTACACGAGAAAGAGTTTCTCATGAAACCTTTCTAAGAACAAAGCAGCCACACACCTTCTCTTCTCATGCCCAAGTGGATAGGGATGAGTTGGTTTGCATTTGAATTCAAATTTGATTTGAATTCAAATGTGCAACCACTTATCCTTATCCTCTCACGCAGATAAGACACGTTTTGAATTATTTTAAAAAGAGGAGAAAGCTGGGGCGTGCGTAGAAATTTTTTGAGAGAGAAAGTGGGGCGTTAGGAACCCTTGTGCATGAGTCGGAAGTCTAAAACTTTCAAGAGAAAAAGAAAGAAAAGAAATAAAAGTGGGAACAGGGTTTTTCAGTGTGTTTCCTAGGGTTTCAATCTGGGGTTCGGAAAGTGAGTTAGTGAGCTACGAGTGTCGTAAGCCCACCAAAGTCAAGGGAGAGCATCATCTACCTCTCAAGCATATTTGTTGATGATCCAAAGCATCTGTGGAATCGACAGACATCGATCGAAGGAGTTCGATCAGCATCGGCCATCGAAAGGGCTCTATAATAAGCTAGCACTCGTGAGGAGCCGATCAGACTGGAAGCTTCATGTGGATGATCTACAGAGGCCAGACATACTATGTGGCTGTGTTGCGACGATCAGACCCTTCCGACGGTGATCAGATTACGGCGATCGACTACCTGCACAAAGGTAATGTGTTCTGAACACATAACAGTAAATTATTTACTGTTCAAATTTAAATTTTAAATTCAAATGCATGCATACTATATATCATATTTAGATCCTAGTGTAGGGTAAACATATGTTAATTAATTAGATTAATTAATAATTTTCACTGTAAAATAATAATTTTGAAAAAGTTTTAAAATTATAATTTTACCCCTACACTCAAATTTCGCTTCAGACACTCCACAAAAATCCTTCAATGAGCCCACTTCAGTTTAAGACCCATATGTCAATTTTTGATAAATGTACTAAAATAAAATTGGCAGGTGCTAGAAATTAGCAGGTGTTGTCTTAAATTCATCTCATGAATTAAGACAAGCCTTTTTTAAGCTGAACAAGCTTCATTTAGACTGAGAGAAACCTTCCTAAGGTTGTCTGGATAAGTCAAATCATATTTGGCTCAGTAGAGATAGAAAAGATTACATGAAGAGAAAGTTAGGCTCAATCGTGTGCTAGCACGATTTTTTTGAACCTAATTGGATCTTATCTAATTCAATTGGGCTAGACCAATTGATGACATCTAGACCCTAATCCTTATTTGTGTGATCCAGTTAGATTCAATTCTGTATGGTAATGGGACATGTCATGATCTCATCATCGACATCATCGAAACTCCTTTTGATGGACCAGAACTCTTCTGATTCAGACAATTAGAATGATCGATCATCAATATCATTCTAATTGCTTCCAAAATCCATCAGTGACACCTAGCAGTATATGATGGCAACCCTTCAAAACTGAAGATGAACCTCTCGGTGCAGCTACCTGTATGATTAAGTTCCTCTATCATGAGTCCCGACTGAATTGAGGTTAAGATGAACTCATCAAATCTAACATCAGTCATATGAATCGATCGATCGATCTGAGTCCGATGTAAAATCTTAATGAAAAACTCTTTTTCATTATTTTACTCTACCATAGCCATGGACTTAAGGACTCGATCTTTCGATCATCATAGGACTACTCCTCTCATCTACCGAGGTTGATAGATCCCATCTTGGTGTGATCTGGTTCCTACAATGAAATGCTACAGCCAACATACACCTCAGGGTTTCGAATGGCTAGGAGACCAAGTTATGGTGTAGTCAAACTATAACACACTCAAGGTGAACCATCGATACACCTCAGGTTAAAGAACTAGACACACAACTGCAGCATCGAGCTAGTCATCGATGAGAAGGTAGACTTCCTTATGACTGCTTGATGTGATCACGCTCCGTACTCTCATTCTCCATGAATATCTGTAATCTTACTTCAGTGTCTCCACACTATAGACTCAAGACTCATCTATCCTAAGGAAGCGATCGTACACCAACCTTTCGGATCGATCACCATCCTCATGATGATCCTATGATCAAGAGCAGTTTATGAGTTAGTTATGTAAATTCATGTCTTAAATTTTCAACTCTTGAAAATATAAATTAACATTCTCACTAACTCAAAGGATGTATCATAGACACAATGTACATAATGTGATAGAAGAATAATCCTTTTATTCATTTATAGTCAAAATTATAAATTTGCTCTTAGATTTGTACAAGAATGTTCAGCCGATATGGCATCTAGGGCACACATCTAACAGGTGCTTATTTGAAAATGAGTCTACTGAATTGACTCAATGAAAGAGAACATCTTATGGAAGCCTTACTTGTATGTCAAAGATGATTCTCTAAGTAGAAGTTGTGCAAGTGATCCTTAGACCTGCGATCATCATGAAATCTTGTGCACATGAATCCATATTTTGGTTCATACCCAGGCATGGCATTGAGACATGTATGGGGTATTCTAGATATGGTGTAATGTGTATGAAGGTTATGAGTAAATCAATATAGAATTGATCACTCCTAGTAAGAGGAGATCGCATCCTGTATATTCTCATCCCTAGATGACTCGAAAAAAATCTTTTAGCCGAAATCAAGAAGGAGATTAGAAAGAGTTTCTAATACTTCATCATCAAAGTCATCATTGGTTAATTGAGAATTGATATGAATATGTGTTTGAGTTTGACATAATTCCATACTCATGAACATATTCAGGATGCAGGGATGATCGAAGGATTGAATTATACGGTAACTTGCCATTGAAGGTTATTTTTGATATTTTTATCAAATTTTAAATCTTCTAGATAGTCATAATATATTGCTAGATATCAATCTTGACTTGTAGATTTGATCGAATTAAGGAGTTTAATTCAATCACCAATTAGAAAGGATTCTAATTGTTGAACTCCGGTTAGCTCGATTGGACCTAAATCGGTTAGATTGAAATCTAATCAAATTTGATCAACTTGCACTCAAACCTACTACTGACTAGATGTGGAACCCAATGGATCACACACATATAGAAATTAGCCAAGGATCCTTTTGATAAGGTCAATTAAAATTTTGGATTCAATCAGGATTCTCGGTAAGCATGCTAGCACTTATGGAAACCCTAGCTCCTTGGGAGATCAATTTGATCTCATCCCTTACTAATTTGCTAGCCCAATTTGGTGGGTATTTGGGTCAGGTTGTGCCACCTAGAAGCAGTCCAAAGTGGGGTGCCACATCTTAAGTTAACACCAAAAATGAAGAGTCCAAATTGTGAAGGACTCTTGGCGCAAAATAAGTTTTGCATGCACATATTGGCGTGAGCAGAAAGAAGAGTCCTTTTGGCATGGGATTTAAATGTGTGTGGTAGCCCTAATAACCCTCCATCCTTTGGTGCACATCTCAAAGCATGAGATGGATTTTTCTAGATTAATACGGGGTAGAGAAAAATTGGGAAAGAGGAAGGGCTCTCACACGCGTGCGTTGAAGCATCGTATCTCTCTGTGTTTCAGAGAGTCCTTCTATAGATTAAATTATTTTAAAATAGAATGACACTTATCATATTTTGTTTCATTTTTAATCAAATTTTTATGGTGGTTTATTTGGAATTTTTCCAGATTGATTAGAAGGCCACACAGATGCCATATCCTTCTCCTCAAGTGCGCGCACGTGAGGATAAGGACTCATGTGAAGTGTTGCGAGAAGGCATCCTTCCATGAGAAATTTTTCTTCCTTATTAGGTGTTCTTGAATTAGAAACAAGTCCTTATTCACATGGATTATTGTGGATTTTTTTGATTTGAGAAGGGATGCAAAAATATGCCTTCTCTGGTCGCATGCACAGGTGAAGGTGCTGGTCGACATATCATTGATAAGAGTCCTTCTGCTTGGAGGAACTCTTATCTCTGATAATTTGATCAGATAAGCCTCTTGGATGGGGCATGTCTCTTCCTTTTGGCATCCATCTAGTGGCTATAAAAAGGCCTGAGCACTTGGTGTCTGAGGCATTCAGATTGACTTTTTAATTTCTCTCCGTTGCTCTCCCTTCTTTCTTACAACCCATCTTAATTTTAGGATAAGACTTTGGGATTTAAGACAAAGCTTTATCTGATCTAGAAAAGGGTTGTGAAGGTCTAAAATAAAAAAAATTAAAAGTTCAGAGGAGATTTTGAGAGGATCGAGTCAGGTTCTTGAAGAAATCTGACTGATACAGGACTAGTCGAGTTCTAAGGGCTAGAAATCTTGAAGCAAGGAGGAGGAGCGCTATCTTTGGTCTAATTTCTATATGGATCATCATTGGAGGGCGGACACTTGGACACCTCACGAAAATTTAGATTAGCGCTACAAGTATTCTTCTTATCCAAGTTTAATTCAATTATACTTTGATTGATATAGTCAAGACTTTCTGGACGTTAGGATTTTCAGTGCATCAGGTGTTTTAAATAAAAATTTTAAACATCTAATCCTTCCACTATGCCACCAAAACCCAACTATAGTATCGGAGCCTACCTTGATTTATACAATCAAAGATTGAAATATTATCTTGATTATGATCAAGCATGGGTTTTTGGTTTGGTTCAAGTCAGATCAAGGGTTGAACCCAATTGAACATCCAAACCCTAGCATGTCTTAAAAATATATTTTCAATATAAAATGCATGATGTATGTATAATTTTTTTTTTGAGTAGCCTAGTACTCGAATTGGGGTTCATCACTAGGCTGTCTAATCATAAGAGCAAGTAAGGTTAAAGATCCTCTCTTTCCATTACATGGGGTACTCTTATGGTATGTAGGGGTGCCATTGTGATGTCCCAAGAAAAAGAACCGCAAAAAGAATATTTTATATTCATACATGTTATTAGAACTTTATGCATATAATATACTTAAGATGCTAACTTATAATCATATTGTATGATTATATTTTCATATCTTAGAGATATGATTAGATGCCATGATTAGTTGTTATGTTTATTAAGTGTTGCTTCAAGAATTGATTTTGATAATTATAAAATATTTGAGGGGGTTACTAATGATTTTGGCTTGAAAAAAAATTTATTATATTTCAGAAGTAAAATTATAATTTTACCAAGTTCTGATTTGAAAGCCTCAAGAGCAAGAACAAAAGATTTGTGATCTATTGGAGGTAATTTTATATTTTTTGGATGTATATTTTGAGAGGAAATCAAGTTTAAAGAAAAAAATCGACCCCTAGGTCGACCTCTGTCAAAAGGGACTGAACGACATGCTATTTTTGGCTGGCACACCCAAAGGGGATGACCCTATGAGTTGACCCTTGTGCCAGGGGTCGACCCCAGGGTCGACCTCTATTGTCTGTGCAAGCCAAAGATATAGAATAGTCACTTTTTATTCTATGCCACAGAGGTCGACCCCTGGGGTCGACCCTTATGCGGGGGACAATCAGGGGTCGACCTCTGTGCAGGGGACGATCCTATGAGTCGACCCTTATGACAAAAAATCTCTATAAAGGCTAGTTTTTTAGCTTGTTTTAGCCATATTTAATGCTCATTTAAAGCTCTCCGATGGCTAAAAATCTGTCCAAATTTTTCTCTAGCATCTATTGAAGATATAAAGGTACTTAAAGAAGAAAAAAAGAGAAGAGATTCAAGCATTCATTTTAGCCCTAAGCAAAAAGTCCTCTTCAGGCAAAAGAAGCTTTCATTTCATGTTCACCAACCCCTCAAGAGCTCATTCAAGACTTTAACAATCTTGAGAAAAATTAGAAAAGCTTCTTTTTTATTGTGTAAAATATACTTAAAATTTTATTTGCTCATTAAAGGAGTTAAACTTGTATTTCTTTGTCATTAACTCATATACTCTATTTTTGTCTTGATCTTTAGTTTTGGAAGGGTTCCAAAACTTGGATAAATTGATCCGAACCTTGAATCGAATTGCATTGGGTTGGCTTGTATCCAAAAAATAAATGTTCTAGCTTGGGATAGCTAGAGTCAGAGGTACTGATATTGTATTCTTGTTCAATACGTTTTAGTGGATTTAAATTCTCAAGAGGTACTTGGGGAGTGGATGTAGGTACAAGGTTGGCACCGAACCACTATAAACCTTGATTATTTGTGGTGTGCTTACTTGCTCTCTATCTAAATTTATTTATTTTCTTGCATTCTTGCATCTTATTTCTACACTTTACTTAAATCACTTACTTCATATAACTTGCTTATTATTACTTAATCTTTGTGGTTCTAAATTAACTTTAAAATTTTAAAAACCCAATTCACCCCTCCTCTTGGGTTGTATAGCTAGGCAACAAGTGGTATCAAAACTTGGTGCTCTAGCCCTACTTTGATTTAACTATCAAAGAGCTAAAGATCTATGGCAACTCAAGTTGGTGCTTCACTAGCCGAGGGGCAGTCCACAAACCGACCTTCACTTTTCAATGGGTCAAACTACACCTATTGGAAAGCTCAGATAAAAATTTTTATTCAAGCACTTGACTATGATATATAGAGTATCATAGTTAATGGACCACACACATCCATTAAGATAATTGATGGTGTAGAATCAATCAAATCCGAAAGAGAATGGGATGAGATTGATAAGAAAATGGCTCAACTCAATGCTAAAGTCATGAATATTTTATATTGTGCTATAGATGCTTATAAATTTAATCATATTTCAACATGTATGTTGACTAAGAAAATATGGGATAGGTTAGAAGTAACACACGAAGGCACTAATTAAGTTAAGGAATAAAAGATTAACATGCTTGTGCACAAATATAAACTCTTTAAAATGGAGCATGATGAATCAATAACTGAAATATTTATTCATTTTACGGATATTATTAATAGTCTAAAAAGTCCTGGTAAGTCTTATTCTAATAGCGATCTTATGAGAAAGATTCTTAGATCTTTATCAAGGACTTGGTAGGCCAAAATGACCGCAATCCAAGAAGCCAAAGATCTAAATATTTTACCCTTGGAGGAGCTTATAGGATCACTAATGACACACGAGCTAAGTATGAAACAACATCAAGAAGAAGATGTCAAGAAGAAGAGAACAATCATCCTTAAATTCATTGCTCAACTTGATGAGGAATCCGATGAAATAAAAAATGAAGAGCAAGATGAAGAAATAGCCCTCATCACTAGAAAGTTTAAAAGATTTTTGAAGAAAAGAAAATAAGGGATGAGGAAGAGGCCACCTACAAAAGGGGAGCATAGCAAGGAGAAGGATAAGGAGCAGCCCCTTATTTGTTATGAATATAAGAAGTCGGGACACTTTAGGTCCGAATGTCCACAACTTAAGAAAGATCTCAAGAAGTACAAGAAAAAGACTATGGTGGCTACATAGAGTGATAGTGATGAGTCAAGCTCCGAAGAAGAAGATTCACATGAACAAGTCAACTTGTGCCTTATGGCACATAAAAATGAGGTAAATACTGAAACTCTTAATGACTTTACTTTTGAAAAATTTTAAGAAGCATTTTATGATCTAGTTGATGATCTAAAGAAGTTAGGGGTAAAGAATAAAGAATTGAATCAAAGAATCAATCTTTACTAAAAGAAAATGAGATTATTTCAAATGAAAAATTGGTCTTGACACAAGAAAATTTGAATTTGAAAAATAAAATTGCTAAGTTAAAATCTATGGTAGAAAAGTTCACTCTAAGTTCAAATAAACTTCAAATGATACTTGATAATCAAAAGGTCATTTATGATAAAGCTGGTTTTGGCTACAACCCTTTAAAGAAACAAAAATTTTTGAAAAATATCTTTATGAACTCATCAAGCAACAAGTTCTTCAATATTACTTGCTTTAAATGTGGTAAAGTAGGATACAAATCCTATACATGTTTCTCTAATAAATCTAAAAATTCTAATGTGAAGAAAATATGGGTTTCCAAAGGAACCATTGTGACTAACCAAAAAGGATCTAAGAAAACTTAGGTACCTAAAGTTAAAACTTGATTTTTGTATGTAGGTGTGTCTTGCATTCCAAAGAACAAATCAAAAATGTATCTTGATAGCGGGTGCTCAAGACACATGATCGATGATGAATCTCAATTCATCACACTTGACGCAAAAGATGGAGGGATGGTCACCTTTGGAGACAATAGCAAAGGAAAGATCATCGGTATAGATAATATTGGTATCACTCCCTCCAAGTATATTAAAAATATTTTATTAGTAGATAATTTGAAATATAATCTATTAAGCATTAGTCAATTTTGTGACAAAGGGTACAAAGTTATTTTTGAATCTTCATTATGCATAGTAACTAATCCCAATGATGAAGGCATTAAATTTGTTGGACATAGACATGGTAATATTTATATGATAGATTTGAATGATCTTTTCAAGATAAACATGCAATGCCTAGTAGCCTTGAATGCTAAAATTAATGAGACTAGTTGGCTTTGGCACCGTAGGCTTGCACATATTAGCATGCATTTACTTTCAAAACTTATTAAAAAGGAATTGATTACTGGTTTACCTAAATTAAATTTTGAAAAGGATAAAATTTGTGATGCATGCCAACTAAGTAAACAAACAAAAGTCTCATTCAAATCTAAAAATATTGTTTCAACTTCTAGGCCATTAGAATTATTGCACATGAATTTATTTGGACCCACTAGAACTACTAGTTTAGGTGAAAAATGATATGGCTTTGTCATTATTGATGATTTCTCTCATTTTATATGGGTTTTCTTTTTGACATATAAGGATGAAACTTTTCATGTGTTCTCAAAATTTTATCAAAGAGTTACTAATAAAAAAAAAATTTAATTCAAAATATTCGAAGTGATTATGGAACTGAATTTGAAAATCAAGATTTTGAAAAGTTTTGTGATGAAAAAGGCATTGACCATAACTTTTCAGCACCTAGGATACCCCAACAAAATGAGGTAGTAGAAAAAAAAAATAGAATCCTTGAAGAAATAGCCCGTACCATGCTATGTGAAAGCAACCTCTCAAAATACTTTTAGGCAGAAGCAATTAACATGGCATGTTACATTTTAAACCGTGCTTTAATTAGATCAATTCTAAAGAAAACACTCTATGAGCTTTGAAAAGAAAGAAAATCAAACATTATATTTTTTTATATTTTTGATTGTCGATATTTTATTTTGAATAATGGTAAAGAGAGATTAAAAAAATTTGATGCAAAATTCGATAAAGCTATTTCTTTTGGTTACTCCTCTTCTAGCAAAACTTTTAGAGTTTTCAACAAAAGAACTTTAGTAATAGAGAAGTCAATACATATTATTTTTGATGAGACTAATGATCTTCCTTCAAGAAAGAGTGAAGGTATTGATGATACAGATCCTCTTATAGAAGGGATGAAAGAGCTCACTCTAAAAGACTCAACAATTCAAATGAAGAAGAACATGAAAACAAACAAGAGGATGAAGGTGAAGAACAATAAGAACAACCTCAAGATACAAATGATCTACCCAAAGAATGGAGGTATGATCACAATCATCCCAAAGAATTAATCATTGGTGATCCTACGCATGGAATAAGAACTCATTCTTTACTTAGAGATGCATACAATCATTTTGCATTTGTTTCTCATTTTGAACCTAAAACATAGATGAAACTAAAAAAGATTATAATTGGATAAATACAATGCAAGAGGAACTTAATCAATTCGAAAGAAATAATGTATGGACTTTAGTATCAAGACCTAAAAATTATCCAGTAATTGACACAAAATGGGTATATAGGAATAAATTGGATGAACATGAAATTGTAATTAGGAATAAAGCAAGATTAGTTGCAAAGGGTTATAATCAAGAAAAAAAAATAAATTTTGATGAGATCTTTGCACCTATTGCTAGATTAGAAGCAATTAGGCTTTTACTTGCATATGCATGCTTTATGAATTTTAAGTTATTCCAAATGGATGTCAAAAGTATTTTTCTAAATGGTTATATTGCTGAAGAAGTATTTGTAGAACAACCCTCCGATTTTGAAAATCATGCTTTTTCTAATCATGTTTTCAAATTAAACAAAACATTATATGGTTTAAAACAAGCACCTAGGGCTTGGTATGAAAGGTTAAGTAAATTCTTGCTTAATAATAGTTTTTCAAGAAGAAATATAGATACAACTTTTTTCAATAAAAAAAATTATGATGATATCTTAGTTATACAAATATACATTGATAACATTATATTTGGGTCTACTAATGAAACTCTTTGTCAAGATTTTGCTAAGCTCATGTAGGAGAAGTTCGAGATGAGCATGATGGGAGAACTTACATTCTTCCTTGGACTCCAAATCAAACAAACAAAGGAAGGATTCTCCATCATCCAAAGTAAGTACACAAGAGAACTACTCAAAAAATTTAGAATGGAGGACTCCAAAGCAATTGGTACCCCCATGAGCCCATCATGTAAGCTTGACAAGGATGAAGGAGGTAAAAATATAGACTCAAAACTTTATAGAGGCATGATTGGTTTCTTATTGTATTTAACTACTAGCAGATCAAATATTATGTTTAGTATTTGTCTATGTACTCACTTTCAATCAAATCCAAAAGAATCACATTTAAATACAGTTAAAAAACTTTTTAAATATTTAAAAGGTACACAAACTCTAAGATTATGATATTCTAAGGACTCATCAATTGACTTAATAGGATATTCAGATGTTGATTTTGCTGGATGTAGTTTAGATAGAAAAAGTACTAGTGAAACTTACCAATTTTTAGGAGTTAACTTAATCTCTTGGTTTAGCAAAAAGCAAAATTCGATGGCACTGTCTATGGTCGAGGCCGAATACATTGCAGCCAGAAGTTGCTGTGCTCAAATCTTGTGGATTAAGCAACAAGTTGAAGACTTTGGCATCAAACTTAATAAAACTCCCATAAGATGTGATAACACTAGTGCTATTGATCTAACTAAAAATTTAATTCAGCACTCTAGATCAAAGCATATTAAAATTAGACATCATTTTATAAGAGAACATATCCAAAATAATGATATAATTCTTGATTATATTTGTACTGAAAAATAATTGGCTGACATCTTTACCAAGGTCTTAAGTGAAGATAGATTTTGTGAAATTAGGAGAGAACTAGAAATTCTTGATCTATCAGCTTAAGTATCTTTCTGATTCCAAGTTTTTTTTGTCAAAAATTTATTGAACCAAATTTTTGAGCTCAATCCTCTTCTCTCCTTTCTTAAAGGCTCAAAACTATCCTTCATATGATCAATATCTTAAATAGACACCCTTCTCTCAAGTTTCAAATTTTTTCAAATTTTTTCTATTTTTCTAGCCATGAGTCGACCCCCAGGGTCGATCCTAGGGTAAACTTATAATTTTCATTAAAATTCATCGAGTGCTCTGTTTTATTGAAAAATCTCCATTAGTAAAGAGGCTGACCCTTTGCCTTTTGTCTTCCTCTTCCCACCGAACAAAAATCCCCTCCCTCTCCACTCTCTCAACCATAAAATTTCTCTTAAAATCCCTCTTCCCACTAGGTTTCCCCCTTCAAATTGCCTTTTTAGGAACTAAATTCCTTTTCTTTTTTTCTTCTTCGTTCAGGCGGATCAAGCTTACCTTAGCTTCAAACCCTCTTCTCCAAATTGGTGGTCTATCTTCCCAAAATTTTTATTTTTTTTCTAAAATTTTTTCCATTCTACCTCTCATTAAGTCTCTTAAGCTGTTTGCAAGTCTCTCTTATCCGAAATGGCTCCTAAATTGAAGCTACCGTAGAGAAGAAAGTCTGCTCATGGGTTAGAGAAGGAAGTGCGTAGAAAAAGAATGGCAGCCGAGCCCTCTCCTGCTCCAACCCCAGTTCCAAGTCCTGCTCCAGCTTCTTCATAGTTCCTGCTTATTTCAAATAAGGTACCACTCTCCAATCAAAAAGTAGAACCCGAGAAGAACATAGATTTTAAGTTTTTTGAAAAAGAGGGGTTCTCAATTGGATCAAAAATTAAAAGTCAAAGATGGAAGTTTTACTATCTATTGAAAGAAAAAACTTATGTTGATTTGGTCAGAGAGTTCTATTTAAATTTAAGTTACTACAATGGAACAGTAAAGTCTTCAGTGAAAGGTGTTAACATTGTTCTTGATCCATTATATTTGGGACAAATCTTGTACTTGTATTGTGAAAGTTATACTCATATGGAGCTCCCAATCAAAGAAGAGGGACTAAGTGTTATTTTAGGGAGAGCATTTACTAAAAATTTAAATAAATTAGAAGCAAAGATACTTTTAGTAGAGATGAGACTTTTGCATCACATGGTGACCAAACTTTTTATCCCTAGGAGTGGCAGGTATGATCTCTTATCTGGTAAGGATATATGCATCATGTACCATGTGATCATCGAGACCCCCTTGAACCTTCCTACTCTGATGATTGAGGTCATGAGAGAGATCCTAAATAGGTCTAAGGCTCACCTGCCTTATGGTATGGTGCTTACCTTGGTCTTTAGGAGGTTCGGAGTCTATTTTGAGGGGGAGACAGTCACCAGATTATCATATTCTAACACCATCAACCGTCACACACTGCACTGCATGGGTTTTTCAAAGACTGATGGTGGTTGGTCGAAGGGTGTTGAGAAGAGAGCAGAGGAGAGAGCATCACTTTCTTGTGATCATAGAGCATCTCCTGATATTCAGTTCGTGTCTGATCATGAGGCTGGTCCCTCAGAGTCAGTAAGGAGGGATGCTTCTGTACCACAGTCAGGGAGTAGAGTAGATCCTTCAATGTTCAGACTTGCAAATGATCAGATTCAGTTGATTTCCCAGTAGGTTGCCTCTATCTTATCCCAACAGTTTGCCATCTCAGGTTTTACTAAGAGAATGACATCTCAAACTATTTCAGACCAGACTATGATCTCTCATGTCTCTACTATCTTTCAGATGCTTATAGCTCAGTCCGCACGACTTGAGGAGCTTGAGGGATGTATTTTGAGATTGACGGGCAGAGTTTTAGATTTACAGAGGCAGATATTAGTATTAGCCCATCTCCAGCTACAAGAGGACATCATGGAGGTCTCCAACCTGTCTGTAGAGGTGGCTAGGCTTTGAGGTATTTTGAAGAGTGGCTTTGATTTTTTGAGGAGAGAGATCAGGAACTCCAGTGAGACTGTCTCTACTCAGATTGGTATCCTATTGCAGTCCATGTCGAGGGCTTTGCAACAATTGGACACCATCAGACTTGTTCTCCTACCATAGTCCATATCTTCTCAGGCTCCAAGACCTTCTCGCCCTTCTGCTCGTGCCGGTACTTCTACTCATGGTCGAGGCAGATGTGGTCGAGGACGTACCCGTGGCTTTGATCCTGAGTCTCCTCATCATATCTCTAACTATTCTGATTCTTATGCCTCTAGCTATGATATTTATTAGATCTAGCATAGTTAGTCTTTTATATCTAGGATCTAACTTATGGCCTTTGTATTTGTTGGCTGATTGACTCATGGATAGTTATATTTTTTGTTACCTATGACTTTTATATGGCCTATATATTTTGACTTGACTCTTATGTATTGTGACACTTATGTATCTGATAACTCTTCAGTCATATTTTGGATATATATATATATATATGCTTTTAACTTCTATGAATATCATTTGGATTGATTTTTATGAATGGCATCAATTGAAATGTCTTAATTATGTGATATAAAAAATATCTCATACATGTGCTATGAAATATTATGAATGACAGTATCTTCTATATGAATAAATTGAAATATCCTTTATGATTGCTATAGTAAGGGGGAGTCTTTTTCATTTTTTCTTTAAAAATTCCTTAAGATCTTAATTGATGTTGTCAAAAAGGGAGAGTAGAGAAATAAAATCAGACAATAAGCAAAATTATCAAAAAAAATAATCTTATAAGTAATTTTTAAACTAATCTTCAAACTACTCATGATACATTCTATTCAAATAATTGGCTATAATGTTTAAGTGATGCATCTTCATAAATTTAAAATTCTTAATTAATACTTTATATATGTTATATTTTGCTTTTGCTCAAGTATTTTATCATCATCAAAAAGGGAGAGATTATTGCTCCATGAATTGATTTTGATGATTACAAAATATTTGAGGGGGTTACTAATAATTTTGACTTGAAAAAAGATTTATTGTATTTCAGAAGCAAAATTATAATTTTATCAAGTTTTGATTCGAAAGCCTCAAGAGCAAGAATAGAAGATTTGTGATCTATTGAAGGTAATTTTATATTTTTTGGATATATATTTTGAGAGAAAATCAAGTTTAAAGAAAACGGTCGACCCCTATCAAAAGGGGCTGAATGGCACGCTATTTTTGGCTGGCACACCTAAAGGGGACGACCCTATGAGTCGACCCCTGTGCCTGAGATCAACCTCTATTGTCTGTACAAGCCAAACATACAGAACAGTCACTTTCTATTTTGCGCCACAGAGGTCGATCCTTGTGCAGGAGACGACCCTATGAGTCGACCCCTATGACGGAAAATCTCCGTAACGACTAGTTTTTCAACTTGTTTTGACCGTATTTAATGCTCATTTAAAGCTCTTCAATGGCTAAAAATCTATCCAAATTTCTCTCTAGCATCTATTGAAGATATAAAGGCACTTAAAGGAGGGAAAAAGAAAAGAGATTCAAACATTCATTTCAGCCCTAAGCAAAAAGCCCTCTTCAAGCAAAAGAAGCTTTCATTTCAAGTTCACCAACCCCTCAAGAGCTCATTCAAGTCTTCAACAACCATAAAAAAAATTAGAAAAGCTTCTTCCTTATTGTATAAAGTATACTTAAAATTTTATTTGCTCATTAAAAGAGCTAAACTTATATTTTTTTGTCAATAACTCATATACTCTATTTTTGTCTTGATCTTTAGTTTTGAAAGGGTTCCCAAACTTGGATAGATTGATCCAAACCTTGAATCGAATTGTATTGGGTTGGCTTGTACCTAAAAAATAAGTGTTCTAGCTTGAGATAGCTAGAGTCTGAGGTACCGATATTGTATTCTTGTTAAATATATTTTAGTAGATTTAAATTCTCAAGAGGTGCTTGAAGAGTGGATGTAGGTGCAAAGTTGGCACCGAACCACTATAAATCTTGATTGTTTATGGTGTACTTACTTGCTCTCTATCTAAATTTTTTTATTTTTTTACATTTTTGCATCTCATTTCTATACTTTGCTTAAATCACTTACTTCATATAACTTACTTATTATTACTTAATCCTTATGATTCTAAATTAACTTTAAAATTTAAAAAACCCAATTCACCCCCCCCCCTCTTGGGTTGCATAGCGGGCAACATTAAGATACAATAATAATAGTGCATCATTATGATTCATCGAATTAGGATGTGTATGAGATCATTAAAGTCCTCATAAAAATCATATTAAGTCGTAGTGTTGTGAACCAGTAGCTAACATATTTCTTGAATCAATTAATTATTTGGTGTCTAAGGAGTGTTTCAAGTGCGGTATTTATTTAATTGGTTTCGTTTGCTGGGCTGGTCAATTTTTATTGGTATCTAAGAAAAGCAACAGGGGGACCCCCACCAATCTTAACATTTTTATAGTCAATTAGATTAGTTTGAATCTTGAATGAAAGTAGCTCAGTGTTTTGAACACTATATATGTCTTCCTTCATGTCTAGTCAATATCCTGTCAAAAATCATAGTAGGTTTGTTGTGATATCCACAAGGCTTGCTATGGAGATTGATGTGGATTTGTTTGATGCAAATTAGATACTTTACAGTATATTTTAGATATGTTGCTGTGTTATAATATCCACAAGGACAGTATTTTTCAGATATGACTGTATAAAAATGAAGGATCTAACTTAACTAAAAATACTATAGTTTGTTATGATATCTACAAGACTATGAGTATTTTTAGAGGCAAGATTATGTTGAAAATTACATGAGATGTAATTGGATAGGTTTTTCTACTTTTGAACTCATTGAGGTTTGTTGTAATATCTACAAGGCTTCATTGAGGGATTAGGGTCTCAATCCCATTAAGAAATTATATTAGGGTTTCTCATTTACCATAGAAGAGGCTATGGTATTCGACAAAATAATAGAAGATATAACTAGTTAAAAGACCTCATCTAGTTATACATGTCAAACATGAGTGGTCTACTTATACTATTGTTCTTTAAATCTGCATTATGGCTTCTTTATTTTCACTGCATGAAACCATGTTGACCGATCCAAACTATATGGATTGATTGAAAAACTTGTAAATTAGATTCATATCGGAAAAGAACTCCGATGTTCTGAATATTCCTGACCTTGGCTCGGTCAGTAATAAAGAGAAGGCTAAAGATGTCTGCATGGACATCATTTTGTGAGAAATTTGAACATTAGGAGAACAATTGCAAGAATTATCTTACCAGATTGAAGCAAGGTGCAAATGTTGGGTTTTGGTGACACAGTGGAATATAAATTTTAAAAATTTTTACATGCATTCAACAATTGAAAATAAGTTTAACAATTAAACTAGATATCGAAACACCAAAGCCCTAGGAATACCTTGATGATCGCAATCAAACAACATAAGCATGTATATAAGCAAGAGATCAGATATCATATACCAATATGAAGACGACGATCTGGTAACCTTGAGAACTTCACAAGACTTCAAAATAGAAGCCCTCCAATGGTGATCCACACGGGACTGATCAGGGCCCTTCCCAATATGATGTAGTGCCGCAGCCTTCTTCAAAAGTATACTGTCAATCGTCCTTTGCAAGAATGGATTGCACCACCACTTGTATACTTTTGAGACCTCCACTAGAACCACTCTAGAAATCTTTCCTCAAATGATCTCACTAAATAAATATCAGATTATATGTTCAACATATGAACAATCTGATTTTTGGACAAGCATCACATGTTTTTCATTTTTCTCATCCCTTCTTTTCTATTTTTCTTTCTCTCTTTTCCTTGTCTTTATCCCAGATTTTTTTTTTCTTCTTATTCTCACACCTATTCTCAACCCAAATTGGCTTGTCCAACCTGATGTAGCACCCCCTTTTTATAGGAAAGAAGGGGCAATACCATGGGATGCCAACTCTTGGCATTCCTTATCCATTACATGGTACAAATTAATTTTTCTATGAAAACCAAAGGCAAAGGTATGGAATAAAAGATGATTTACAAGTAGAAGGACTCTTCCTCTACATGAAAAAAATATAATGCCAACTCTTGGTGCGTACGAATAAAGGAAATGCATGAAAACAAAGAGTCCAAGACAAGATGGACTCTTCCATTATCCACACACATATGAAGGGGCGTCCCAATTATTTTTGGCATTCAAGTTTCTTACTAGAGAAGGACTCTTCCTTCTCTTCTGTGTCCATAATTCCAAGAGTCATCACATGACATGAGAAAATAAAAGAACATGTCAAAAGATGGTAAGGATTTTAAGAGGAGTGAAAGAGAAGGACTCCTCTTAACGCCTAAAATAAATGGGGTGTGACATTTAATTGCGTGCGTGTGGTGTTGGCATGGAGGAGGTTGATTTTACATGGAACTCTTCCATAAAAATCAGATAAGCCACCTATTAATTAGATGGTTCAAACCCAATCACATTAGGTCAAGACAACAAGTCAAGGGTTAGCACAAACACCTTTGCACTGAACCCAATTAGAAACTTGGATTAATTCATGTGCTAGCAATTCAATTAACCCACTAGATCTACAATAAATCCAAATAGATTGGATCAAGATCAAATCCTATTGTGTGTGACCCATTGGATTTCAAATCTAGCCAGCAGAAGATCCAGACTCATGATGTAACCCTAATCTGATTAGATTAGGTCAGCTTAAAAATCCCAACCAACTAGGACTCTTCCTAATTGATTCTCGAATTAAACTCTTTTAATTCTGATGAATCCACAAGTCAAGATTGATGTCTAACAATGTGTCATTGTTGGGTTCTGGTGGCATAGCAGAAGGGTTAGGTGTTTAAAATTTTCATTCAAAACATCCAATGCACCGAAAGCCCTAATGCCCAAAAACTCTTGACTATAATAATCAAAGTATAATAAATATAAATTAGGATAAAAAGAATATCTATAGCACTAATCCTAATTTTTATAAGACATCCAAGTGTCCACCCTTCAATGATGATCCACACGAAAATGGAACCAAAGATAGCGCTCCTTCTTCACCTTGCTTTAAGAGTTCTAGCCCCTAAAACTCGACTAGCCTCGTACCAGTTAAGTTTCTTCAAGAACCTGACCTCACCCTCTTAGAACCTTCTTTGGACTTCTGATTCTCCTTTTTTAGGACCCTTACAACCCTTGTTAGAACCAGATAAGGTTTTGTCTTAAATCCCAAAGTCTTGTCCTAAAACTAAGATAGGTTGTAAGAAAGAAAGGAGAGCAACAGGAGAGAAATTGGAAACCCCTCTTCAATTCTCTGGATACCCAGCACTTCGGCCTATTTATAGCCACTAGAGAGATGCTAAAAGAGAGGGACATGCCTTATCCAAAAGGCATATCTGATCTGATTATCAGAGATAAGAGTTCCTTCAAGCAGAAGGACTATTATCCATGATACATCGATCAGCACCCTGGTCTGCGCGCATGCAACCAAAGAAGGGATGTTTTCACATCCCTTCTCAAATTAGAAAAATCTTAAAAATTTCATGTGGATTGGAGATTCAATCTAGATTCCAAAAAATTAAAAATAGTGATAAAATTCTCATGGAAGGATGATATCCTCGCACCTCTTTACACAAGTGCTGATCACTTCGTGTGCAAGCATCAGGACCGACTTATGGCATCCATTTGGCATCCAGATAAGTCTGAAAAAATTCCAAAAAAATTATCCAACATATCTTATCAAATGTAGAATGTTATCACCAAATCATTTGATAAGGAGAAGGAGAAGGACTCTCCAAATCATAGAGAGATGTGACACTTCTGCATGCGCATGAGAGACATCCTTCTTTTTCCAATTTTTTCTCTTCCTCAAAAAATTTTAAAAAAAATATATCTCATACTTTGAGATGTATACTAGAGGATAGAGGGTGATGTGAGCTACCACACATAATTTTAATCCCATGAAAAATAATATTTTTTTTTCTGCCCACGCCAACACTTGTATGCAGAACCTATTTTGCACCAAGAGTCCACCACAACTTGGACTCTTCATAATTGGTGTTAACATGGGATGTGGTGCCCCAATTTGGGCTGCTTCCAGGTGATATGACCTGACCCAAATGTCTACTAAATTGGGCTAGCTAATTAGCAAGGGATGGGACCAAATTGGTCTCCAAAGGAGCAAGGGTTTCCACACGTGCTAGCATGCTTACCGGAACCCTGATTGAATCCAAAATTCCAATCAACCTTTTTTAAAAGGGTCCTTGGCCAATTTCCATATATGTGTGACCCATTGGGTTTCACATCTAGTCAGTAGTAGGTCTAGGTATAAGTTAATCAAATTTGATTAGATTTCAATCTAATCGATTTTGGTCCAATCGAGCTAACCCGAGTTCAATAATTAGAATAATTTCTAATTGGTAATCGAATTAAACTCTTTAATTCGGTCAAAAACCTACAAGTCAAGATTGACATCTAACAACGTATCATGACTATCCAGAAGATGTGAAATTTGATAAAAATATCAAATCTACCCTTCAGTGGCAAATTATCGTGCAATTCAATCCTTCGATCATCTTTGCACCCTGAATATGTTCATAAGTATGGAATCATGTCAAACTCAAACACATATTCATATCGATTCTCAATTAACCAATAATGACTCCAATGAAGAAGTATTAGAAACTCTTTCTAATCTCCTTCCTGCTTTTGGCCAAAAGATTTTTCTGAGTCATCTAGGATTGAGAATACACAGGATGCGATCTCCTCTTACTAGGAGTGATCGTTTCCATATTGACCTACTCATGACGTTCATACACACTCCACCATATCCAGAACACCCCGTACATATCTTAATGCCATGCCTGGGTATGAACCAAAATATAGGTTCATGTGCACAAGATTCCATGATGATTTCAAGTCTAAGGATCACTTGCATAACTCCCACTTAGAGAACCATCTTTGACATGCAAATAAGGCTTCCATTAGATGTTCTCTTTCATCGAGTCAATTCAGTGGACTCATTTCTCAAATGAACACCCACATCCTTATATTAGTGTCTCACACAAGTGGCTAGTGAGGTCTGCCACCTTCTCCATTGAGCATACATAGGATGTGCCAGTCTATCTGAAACATTGATCCCCGACTCAATGCTCCTACAACTAGGAATATTTAAAATTAGGATTTTAGAATTTTAGGTCTCACTAGCATGACCCATTCATGTCTCCTAAAATTATTATCCTAATCTTTGAAGTTCATCATAATCTTAGATATATTAAGATGCAGCTAATATGATGAATCAATGTCTCAAATAATAAATATCGTTTCATGAGTTGGAAAATTTTAAAGAAAGTTCCATCGCAACACACTTACGATTGGCTTATAGGGCACTCTTCTTTCAATCTTCCACTTGCACTAAAGCCAATCGCCTTTGTATCTCATACAATTAAGATAGCGATCATATAGCTACTGTGGTATGGCCTTAATAAATAGATCTGCTATATTGTTCTTTCTGTCTACTCGTTCAAAGACAACATCTTATCTTTAACGAGATGAAAATATCTGAGGATGTGCTTGGATCTATAATGAGATCTAGGTTCCTTATTTTGAATAACGGTCCCAGTGTTATGAAAATAGAGTGACACCGGTCCTTCAATCTTAGGAATGACTCTTAAATCCATGATGAGTTTCTTCATCCAGATAGCTTCCTTAATGGCTTCACTAGCAGCAACATACTCTGGCTCAGTAGTTGAGTCAGCTACTATCTGCTGTTTGGAACTCTTCCAACTCACTGCCCCATTAATTAGGATAAATATATACCCTGATATTGACTTGCTATCATCTGCTTTCCAACGATCCTTCCTTAGATCAGCCTGAAATCTACTAGCTTATGCCCAAAGCATAAGCTACATCAGGCTTGGTACATAGCATGGCATATATAATTTATCCCATAGCCGAAGCATAAGAGATTTCATTCATTCTTTTTCTCTCTTCTGGTATCTTTAAGACATATTTTCTTAGAGAGACATATACCATAACTTATAGACAAGTAACCTTTCTTACTTACCTCCATATTAAATCTCTTTAATATGAGGTCTATGTACCATGACTGGGATAAGCCTAACATCCTTTTAGATCTATCTCTATAGATCTTTATACCCAGTATATAGGATGCTTCACCCTAATCTTTTATGAAAAACTTATTTGATAGCCAAGTTTTGACGGATTGCATCATTGGGATATTATTCCCAATAAGCAGTATGTCACCGACATACAAAACCAAGAAGATAATAACACTCCCACTTATCTTCTTATATACACATGATTCATCCGTATTTTTGATAAAGCCAAACTCTTTGACTGTCATATCAAATCGGATGTTCCAGCTCCTCAAAATCTACTTCAATCCATAGATGGATCTTGTTAGCCTGCATACTTGATTTGCTCTCTCACTTGAGACAAATCTCTCTAGCTGAGTCATATAGACCTCTTCTTCTAGATTACTATTGAAAATCGATCTTGACATTCATCTACCAAATTTTATAATCGTAGTATGCTGCTATAGCAAGAAAAATTCAGACGAACTTGAGCATAGCCACTAGTGAGAAGGTTTCATCATAGTCAATTCCTTGCCTTTGACTAAAATCCTTCGCCACTAACCTAATAATAAGTGGTATATTTTTATATTTATTAAAGATATTTTTGATAATTTATGGTGCTAACATCTTCTTAAAAATCCTAATTTCATGAATTTATTGAATTTTCTTAAAAAATAAGTGATTTTGAAAAAAAATATAAAATTAGATATATTTATAAAAAAATAGATGTTTATTTAATTGAGCAATTTAAGCATCAAAATGAAGAGAAATTTTTGAAAAATTTAATGCATATTTTTTTTTAATTTTTTAGATAAAAATCGAAGCAAAAATAGAGCTAAAATATCTTAAAAAATAAAAAATATTACCTTCGATGCACGGTGGACCGGTCGGTCGGTCCATAGAGCCAGGGCGTGGTCCACAGGAATAGTTACGCGGTCCACAGGCATGGCTCACAGCGAGAGAAAGATCTGGGCACGATCCAACAGCTGAGATTCAATCAGACCCAGATCCGAAGGTTCAGACTTGTTGCCAACTTTGAATAGGACTCTTTTGCGCGATCCGACGGCCCGAAGCAATCCATCATGCGATCCAATGGCTGTTATCGTTCCCAACTTTGAATAGGACTCTTTTGCGCAATCCGATAGTTAGAACTTCATCAGAACCCAGATCCAACGGCTGACATTTGATCCGACCCTGATAAGGATTATAACTCTGATTTTGAGCAGATCTGGATGGTCCGAAGCTGATCCGACGGCCAGGAATATTCTTAAGGAGATTAATACAATTTCTAAGGGTTTTAGGACTTCTTTTCCTACTAAAAAATTATAAAAAAATTATCTATAAATAGGAGGTCCAGAAATAAGCTTTGAGAGCAAAAAAATTGAGAAGAAAGTATAGAAAAAAAATAAAAAAAAATAAAATAGCTTTAGGGATCCAAGAAAAAGAAGGAGAAAAGTCGGTTCGCTCTATGGAGTATGATGGAAGATGGAGAGGTCATCAACCATCTTTCCGACGAGGCTTGGCTGATCAACTTCAGATCTTTGTTACAGTTCTATTTTTATTTTTTTATTATTTCTTTTAAATTCTTTATACTTGAATTTTAATTTTAATTAATATAAAATTTATTTTTTTGCACTTTAAATTTCTGTCTTTTATTTTTTGCACGTAGATGATAGGATCTAATTAGTAGATCTTAGTACCAATTTATTTTTATACTTTTTAAATTTTTATTATTTATTTTTATTGCAAGTAGATACTAGGATCTAGTTAGTAGATCTTAGTACTCAATTTATTTTTTGCACTTTTAATTTTTATTTTTTGACTTAAATTACTTTCTTCAAAATTTTATTTTTTTATAAAACCAAAGATTTTAAATCAAAATCTTGCTTTCTCTATGGATTTGACCCAACTCACTACTTTCTATATATTTTTAATTTTTAGTGAAGTCAAAATTTGATTGATAATCACGGTGTCCTAATGACAGCATCGCGATCCTATCAATTTTTGGCACCGTTGTCGGGGAAGGCACCAATTTTAATGTTGATTTCTTTGATTTTCTTGTGACTATTACTTACTATTTTTTTTTATCTTTTTGTAGAAAAAAAAATCAAAAATTCAAAAAAAAAGAGATAGAAAGCTTTCAATTTTGCTTGGTGAGATCAATCCTAACCCTAGCTTTAACTAATTTTTTTTAGTATTAATTATTATTTTTTTTAATTAACCTAAAATTCATCCACATAAACCTAATAAAAATTGCATGACAAGAGTAGAAACTTAATTTTTAGGAGTATTCATCATTGTAGATTTATTTTTGATAATCGCTGGAGGCAAGGTAAGCTTTTAAGTTTTATTAGTTTCATGCATCTAATTTAGTTGCATAGAACTCCTTGTTTGAAATTGATTGTGCATATTCATCTCAAATTAATTTAAGGGCAACACCCATAATAAGATAAGGTGGGAATTTTATCACCCTTTCTTTGCCTAAAAACAACCAACCAGCATCCCGCATTAACCCAAATCTAACTAAAATCAAGTAGACATTGGCCCCTAGGATCAATTGAGTTTAGTTTTGAGTATTGTGGTGAAGTCAAGTGCAAAGTAAGTTTGAACTCACCCCTGAAACTGGTGTCAAAGGCTAGAGGTTACAAAGGCTCAGCTTAAGTGGATTTGTGGTTATTTAATTGGTTCCGTTAGCTTACCTGGTCAATTCAATTGGTGTCTAAGGCAAGCAACGGGGGGACCCCCACGATCCCACCTCTTACCTGGCTAGTTGAAGGAAGTGAGAACAAACCCAATTTGCATTTAAGCTAAGCCACTCTACATCGAACTGTTAGGTTTAAGAAACCCGTAGGTGTCTAGGTTTAACTATTTGCTAACTTGATTGCAATTAACACTTAACCACAACTAATTCTTCTCATCTTACGTCTTTAGGTCTAAGATTTTTCTTAAGGATCTCACCTTTAAAACTTTTCTCTTTCTTTCTTTTCTCTTCTTTTTCTCCTCCTTCTTCTTAAAAAAAAAAAAATCTCAACAACACACATAATAGGGTTTGCACTAATACATGCATGGTATAATTTTTTCTGACCTAGTTGAACCTAATTCTAAAATTGAACGACTAATCTATGCTAAACATGATAATCAATTGGCTAAAAATTCTAAGAACCACCTAGGCAGATGAAGGAATATTTTATTCCTTCCACCTATAATCCATCGATGTTCCCATCATTCTATGGGATCAAATATTCAGACTCTAGTCCTAAGACCAATCTGAACCTAATAGCCCAAAGATTAGATAAAGTCGACCTTCTTGCCTAGAAATTTGATCAGTTCCTAGCATTAGGTCAAAAATCTCCTGCACAATACACACCACCACCTAATTATCAGGAGATTTGTTCTATTTGTGCTAGCCCGGCCCATCATGTGAGTGAATGTCCCACGGCTGTACAGTTTCCACCTTTCATTCAAGAACAAGTTCAAGCTGCTCAAGGTTACTCCAAATCTATCAATGATCCATTCTCTAACACATAAAATTCAGGCTGGAGGAACCACCCTAATTTTTCTTGGAGACCCCAACAGACTCAGGCTTAAACCCAAATTTTTTCTGTGCAGAACTTTCAAAATGGGCTCCAATACCAAAATTATGCCTATAATAGTGGTCAGCCTAGTCAGCCTATCTAGCCATCCTATTACAATCAGCCATTATACCCACCTCCTCAACAGACCAATCTAGCTGATGATAGATTTAGCCAACTTCAACAAATGATCATGACCCAACAGCAATCCCTCGCTAGGCTAGAAGTACAAATAGATTAATTAACTGAATCTACATGAGGAGAGAACTAGGTCAATTGCCAAACGAACAAATACTGAATTTTGAAAATGATCCACCCAACCACCAATCACTTGGACCTAGTCATCAATCCAATGGCCCACCTAAGAATCCCCAATTTGAAAGTGACAATGCAATTTCTGAGCTTAAAAATAATAGGATTCTTAAGGACTCATACCAAGACCAGGTGAGTGAGGCTAGTACTGATGCTAGCCAAAAAGAGAATTTAGAAGAAAAAATTAGTACTGAGACTAACCCAATAGAAGAACCTGAGCTTAGTATTGATGCTGATCTAAGTGAAGAAAAGAAGAGAGTGGATGAGTTACCCAAGATATATCCATCAAGAGTCTCATTTTCTTCAGCCTTAAAAGCCAGTTCTTCTACTTTAGAATTACTATCTCCTTCAGAACTAAAATTATCTTTGATCACACTTGAGAACACATGTTTAAAATCAAAAGATATCCTTTCAGTGCCTATTTCTTCAAACTTAGTTCCTACCTAAAAACTCAATTCATGAGCATTTTAGAAGAATAAATAGGAGAAATTCTCGATAAACAAGGGTCTGTGAATAGGTTTGTGAACTATCTTTCTAAAATTAAGAATGGAGATGTGAACTACTTTTTGAAGATTGGTAATAAAATACTAAAATTTATCATAGGCCATCTTCATAATATTGGCAATCCAAAACCATTAGAATTTGTCAATTCAATATTTGACACAGGATAGGTGAGAGAATCAGCATGGTCTGGCTGAAGATGATAAACTTAGCACTTCCTGGGAGGCAACCCAATTTTCAATTTTCAGTTTTGTGCTCTTTGCTATCTTTTGCATTTTGTTTAGGTTAATCGAGTCTTACTTAGTATTTTTTGTAGGAATTTAAAAATAATCTTGGCTAAGTTGGGGAGAGAATCAATTTTAAAAAGACTTATGGATCAGGTGATATCTCTCCTTTTCTTTCTCTTTACATGCACTGTTCATATTTCCTACTCCATTGGGGATAATGTTGATTAAGTTGGGGGGAGAATAAAATTTTTTTAAGTCCTCAAGTAAGTTAGTATTTAGTATTTAAGCATCTGATTACACTTAAGAATTGAGTTAAACCAAATATTTTTTTAAAAAAAATTGATGTACAGATCAGAGAGTTTGTGAGATATTGAGGGATCAAATATTAAGAAAACTCAATAAAGAGTTAAGTTTAGAACTTAAATAATTTTCTTTGAGCATTTTTAAATTTTTCTACCAGCATCAAAGAAGAGTTTACTTTCTATAGATTTATGTAGAGTAACTATATATTTCTTCATATATTTAAAAAAAAAGTTTTCAAGTACTTCATGCTGAGTAACCGGGCCTCTTTGCCTAAGCAAGCATTGAGTTTCGCATCAAAAGGTATGAAGGACAAAGAAGCTTTGTTGTAAAGCTAGTTTTAACTCATAGCTTGTTTGATTCGAGCAAGTAGGTTTGAGGGGTATTTTATACCTAGTGCCCTAAAGCCATCTGGTTTGGGAGTCATTGACTGAAAACTCGCTACATGGGTCAAACAGAAAGCTTAAAGGGTTAAGACACTCAATAGTGGTACAATATTAAAAAAAATTAATAAATGAAGGACAGAAGTAACAATATACTTGTCCATATGAAGGTTAATAATTTGGAGATAAAGGTAGGGATAATTTGGAAAAGTTCAAAAAAAGTTTAGTGTTCTTAGTTTAACTCTCATATTGACTAGTATTAATACCCCAATGACATACCTCATTTACACTCTACTGAACATCAGTGGCCTTTTTGAAAAATTATTTGATAAAATTTGAGATTTTAAGTTTAAAGGTACTTGATTCTAAATTCTTTCTTTACTCGAGGACGAGCAAAGTTCAAGTTGGAGAGTGTAATAAGTGGTATATTTTTACATTTATTGAAGGTATTTTTGGTAATTTATGGTGCTAACATCTTCTTAAAAATCTTAATTTCATGAATTTATTGAATTTTCTTAAAAAATAAGTGATTTTAAAAAAATATAAAATTAGATATATTTATAAAAAAATAGATGTTAATTTAATTGAGCAATTTAAGCACCAAAATGAAGAAAAATTTTTGAGAAATTTAATACATATTTTTTTCAATTTTTCAGGTAAAAATCGGAGTAAAAATTGAGCTAAAATACCTTAAAAAATAAAAAATATTACCTCCAGTGCATGATGGACCGGTCGGTCGGTCCATAGAGCCAGGGTGCGGTACACAGGAATAGTTACGCAGTCCACAGGCACGGCTCACAGTGAGAGAAAGATCTGGGCGCGATCCAATGGCTGAGATTCAATCAGACCTAGATCCGACGATTCAGACTCGTTGTCGACTTTGAATAGGACTCTTTTGCGTGATCTGATGGCCCAGAAGCAATCCATCACGTGATCCAACGACTGTTATCGTTCCCGACTTTGAATAGGACTCTTTTGCACGATCCGATGGCCAGAACTTCATCAGAACCCAGATCCAATGACTGACATTTGATCCGACCCTGATAAGGATTATAACTCTGATTTTTTAGCAGATCTGGACGGTCCGAAGCTGATCCGACGGCCAGAAATATTCCTAAGAGATTAATACGATTTCTAAGAGTTTTAAGACTCCTTTTCCTACCAAAAAATTATGAAAAATTTATTTATAAATAGAGGGTCCGAGAATAAGCTTTGAGAGTAGAAAAATTGAGTAGAAAGTATAAAAATAAAATAAAAATAAAATAAAATAGCTTTAGGGATCCAAAAAAAAGAAGGAGAAAAGCCAGTTCGCTCTACGGAGTACGACGGAAGATGGAGAGATCATCAACCATCTTTTCGATGAAGCTTGACTGATCAACTTCAGATCCTTGTTACAGTTTTATTTTTATTTTATTTTATTATTTTTTTTAAATTTCTTATACTTGAAATTCAATTTCAATTAATGCAAAATTTATTTTCCTGCACTTTAAATTCTTGTCTTTTATTTTTTGCACGTAGATGCTAGGATCTAATTAGTAGATCTTAGTACCAATTTATTTTTATGCTTTTTAAATTTTTGTTATTTATTTTTATTGCAAGTAGATGCTAGGATCTAGTTAGTAGATCTTAGTATCCGATTTATTTTTTGCACTTTTAATTTTTATTTTCCGACTTAAATTGTTTTCTCCAAAATTTTATTTTTTTATAAAATCAAAGATTTCAAATCAAAATCCTGCTTTCTCTGTGGATTCAACCCGACTCACTATTTTCTATATATTTTTAATTTTTATTGAAGTCAAAATTTGATTGATAATCACGGTGTCCTAATGACAGCATTGCGATCCTATCACCTAACTTTGTAAGTTTCTACTTGGCCATCTATTCTGATCTTCCTTTTGAAGATCCACTTACACTCTATTGGGGTCACACCCTCAGGTGCATCAACCAAGGTCTACACTTGATTGGTATTCATCGAGTCCATCTCAGATTTCATAGCTTTCAGTTATCTGTTTGAGTCTCTATTCATGACAGCTTCCGAATAGGTCAGTGGATCAACATTCTAAATGATGTTGATAGAATTGTTATTCTCAATGATAAAATTATATCTCAGAGATGCTTGACGTACTCTATCTGACCTTCGAAGAGGAGGTGTGTATAGTGGATGTACCTCATCCTTGGGTACTTTTGATTGAGGATCTTTCTGTGGTCCAACCATTGGTATTTTTGGATCAGTTTGTAGATCATAAACTTTCATAAGTTTAATATTCCTCCCACTGCCTCTTTCTTGGATAAATTCATGTTTCAAGAAAATGGCATGCCTACTAACAAACACCTTTTGTTTAGTAGGGTGGTTGAAATAGTATCCATTAATTTCCTTAAGATACTCTACAAACCTACACTTGTCTGATCTAGCACTAAGCTTATGTCCAAAAAATATTTTTGACATAAGTAGGATAGCCCAAAGTCTTAAGATATTTAAGATTAGGCTTCCTTTCATTCCATATCTCATATGGAGTACTTGCAACAGACTTTGAAGGCATTCTGTTTAATATATATATGTGGCAGTCTCTAAGGCATTATCCCTAGAAAGATATTGGGAGATCAGTGAAGCATATCATAGACCTCACCATATCCATTAAAGTGTGATTCCTCCTTTTTGCTACACTATTTAACTGAGGTGTATAAGGAGGGGTCCATTCAGAGAGAATACCTTTACTTTTAAGATGATCAAAAAATTCACTGGATAAGTACTCTCCTCTTCGATCAGATCGAAAAACTTTGATACTTTTTTTAGTTTGTTTCTCGATCATACCTTGATACTTCTTGAACTTATCAAAAGCTTCAAATTTATGTTTCATAAGATACATATATCCGAACCTTAATAAATCATCTGTAAAGGTAATAAAATAGGAGTATCTTCTTCTGACCTGAGTTGTTATCGATCCATATACATCTATATGTACTAGAGCTAACAACTTACTTGTCCTCTCTCCATATCCAGAAAATGGAGTCTTGGTCATCTTACCCATGAGACAAGATTTATAAGTTTCCAATGATTCATAATCATTTGGGTCAAAGAATTCTTCTTTGTATAACTTGTTTATCCTTGACTCACTAATATGACCAAGGCGACAATGCCAGAGATATGTGATATTCATATTTTCTCTCTTTCTTTTCATATTTCTTTCAATATGAAAAATATTTTATTGAGTACAAGAATTAAAAGATTGTTATCAATATAACCACTATCATAAAATTCATTAGAAAAAAAAAGGAGTATCCATTTTTCATTAGCTTTATTTTATAACCATATTTTAATAACAAAGGTATAGAAATAATATTTCTAATGATCTTTGGCATGAATAACAGTCTTTTAATTCTAAAGTTTTGCCCAAATATAAATCAAGAATACAGGTTCCCACACCCTCTGTGCTAATAGACTCTCCACTTACGTCATAAAGCTCGAGGTTACCTCTTTTCAGATCTTTGATATTCTGTAGTTACAGTAACGAACTATAAAAGTATGATCCACAGATGGTATCCAATACCCAAATATCAGAGTTTGAATCACTCAATGGAAAAATAAGTCTGTATCATATACATACCTTTTGGTGTTACACTTGTACACTACTTCAATCTTACAAGATTATTCTTGCAATTATACTCCCAATTTTTAAATTTGTCACAAATAATATCCATACGGACATCATTATCTTCTCATTATTACTGATCAATCTAGGGTCAGAAATATTCAGAATATTAAAATTCTTTTCTGATATAAACTTAATTTGTAAGTTCCTCAACCAATCCACATAGTTATATCGATCAACATAGTTTTATTTATTATATCATGAAGTAAAAATAAAGAAGCCATAATGTAGACTTAAATCTATATAAAATAATAGTATAAGTAGACCACTCATGTTTGACATGCATAACTAGATGAGGATTTTTAAAACTAGTTGTCTTCCACTATTTTATCAGATACCATAGTCCTCTCCTATGGTAAATGAGATATATTTTATATTTATCTTAATGGAATTGAGATCCTAATTCCTCATAATGATCTTGTGTTAACACAACAAACCCTTATGAGTTTATAGATAGGAAACTCTTTCCAATTACATCTCATGCAATTCTCAATATTTTATCTTAGCCTCTAAAATATTATTAGCCTGGTGTTAACACAACAAGCTATAATATTTTAGTTAAGTAAGACCCTTTATTTCAATTCAGTCAAAATCGAATATAATTGCCCTTGTGTTAGCACAACAAAGCAGTATATTCAAAATTATCGTAAGCATCTTTTATGCACCAGAATTATGTTATATCAATTCTTATGACAAGCCTTATGGTAACATAATAAACTAGCCATGATGTAACATTAACCTAGCATGAAGGAATGCCCTTAGTAGTGTTTAAAACACCAAGCTACCTTTATTCAAGATTCGAACTAATCTAATTGACCAAGAAAGTGTTAAGATTGGTGGAGGTCTCCCTATTGCTTTTCTTAGACACCAATAAAATTGGCCAGATCAGCAACGGAACTAATTAAATAACCACCGCACTTGAAAAATACTCCTTAGACACCAATTAATTAATCGATTCAAGAAAATAGGTCAGCTTCTGGTTTACAACACTATGACTTAATATGATTTTTATGAGGGCTTTAATGGTCTCAAACACATCTTAATTCAATCTATCACAAGAATGCACTATAATAGTTGTATCTTAATAATCATAACAACTAATTATGGCATCTTATCATATCTCTAAGATATGGAAGCAGAATCATACAATATGATTATAACTAAACATCTCAAGCATATCATATATGCATGAAGTTCTAATAACATGCATGAATATAAAATACTTTTTTCATGGTTCTTCTTCTTGGAACATCACAATGGCACCCCAACACACCATAAGAGTACCCTATTGCATAGGAAGAGAGGGTCTCTGAACCCTACTTGCTCTTATGATCGAAATGCCTGGTGAGAAACTCCAATTAGAGTACTAAAATACTAAAAAAATTTTACACGTACATCATGTATTTTATATTTAAAACATATCTCTAAGACATGATAGGGTTTGGATGTTCAATCGGGTTCAACCCTTGACCCGACTTGAACCAAACCAAAAACTTATGCTTGATCACAATCAAGATAATAATTTAATATTTGATTACATAAATCAAGATTGACTCTGATACTACTGTTGGATTTCGATGGCACAGCGGAAGGGTTAGGTGTTTAAAATTTTCATTCAAAACACTCAATGCATCGGAAGCCCTAATACCCAGAAACTCTTAACAATAATAATCAAAGCATAATAAATATAAATTAGGATAAGAAGAATACCTATAGTGCTAATCTCAATTTTTACAAGGCATCCAAGTATCCGCCCTTCAATGGTGATCCACACAAAAATTAAACCAAAGACAGTACTCCTTCACCTTGCTTCAAGAGTTCTGGCCTCTAGAACTTGACTAGCCTCGTACCGATCAAGTTTCTTCAAGAACCTGACCTTACCCTCTTAGAACCTTCTCTGAACTTTTGATTCTCTTTTTTTAGAACCCTTACAACCCTTGTTAGGATCAGATAAGGCTTTGTCTTAAATCCCAAAGCCTTGTCCTAAAACTAAGATAGGTTGTAAGAAAGAAAGAAGAGCAACAGGAGAGAAATTGGAAACCCCTCTTCGATTCTCCGGATACCCAGCACTCCGACCTATTTATAGCCACCAGAGGGATGCCAAAAGAGAGGGACATGCCTTATCCAAAAGGCATATCTGATCTGATTATCAGAGATAAGAGTTCCTTTAAGAAGAAGGACTCTTATCCATGATACGTCGATCAGCACCCTAGTCTGCACGCATGCAACCAAAGAAGGGATATTTTTATGTCCCTTATCAAATTAAAAAAATTCTCAAAAATCCATGTGGATTGGGAATTCAATCTAAATTCTAAAAAATTAAAAATGGTGATAAAATTTTTACGGAAGGATGCTATCCTCACACCTCTTCACACAAGTGCTGATCACCACGCGTGCAAGCATCAGGACCGACTTATGGCATCCGTTTGGCATCTAGATAAGTCTGGAAAAATTCCAAAAAAGTTATCAATGTAAAACATTATCACCAAAAATCATTCTAATCTGAAAGCATTTGATATGGAGAAGGACTCTCCAAATCATGGAGAGATGCAACACTTCTGCACGCGCGTGAGAGACATCCTTCTTTTTCTAATTTTTTCTCTTCCTCAAAAAATTTTAGAAAAAATATATCTCATGCTTTGAGATATGTAGTAGAGGATGGAGGGTGATGTGAGCTACCACACATAATTTTAATCCCATAAAAAATAATATTTTTTCTTCTGCCCACGCCAACACTTGTACGCAGAACCTATTTTGCACCAAGAGTCCACCACAACTTGGACTCTTCATAATTGGTGTTAACCTGGGATGTGATGCCCTAATTTGGGCTACTTCTAGGTGATATGATTTGATCCAAATGTCTACCAAATTGGGCTAGCTAATTAGCAAGGGATGGGACCAAATTGGTCTCCAAAGGAGCAAGGGTTTCCACACGTACTAGCATGCTTATCGGAATCCTGATTGAATCCAAAATTCCAATCAACCTTTTTCAAAAGGGTCCTTGGCCAATTTCTATATGTGTGTGATCCATTGGATTCCATATCTAACCGGTAGTAGGTCTAGGTATAAGTTGATCAAATTTGATTAGATTTCAATCTAATCGATTTTGATCCAATCGAGCTAACCCGAGTTCAATAATTAGAATAATTTCTAATTGACAATCGAATTAAACTCTTTAATTCGGTCAAAAACTTATAATTCAAGATTGACATCTAGCAACGTATCATGACTATCCAAAAGATGTGAAATTTGATAAAAATACCAAATCTATCCTTCAGTGGCAAATTACCATGCAATTCAATCCTTCGATCATCCTTGCATCCTGAATATGTTCATGAGTATGGAATCATGTCAAACTCAAACACATATTCATATCAATTCTCAATTAACTAATAATGACTCCAGTGAAGAAGTATTAGAAACTCTTTCTAATCTCCTTCCTACTTTTGGCCAAAAGATTTTTCTGAGTCATCTAGAATTGAGAATACACAAGATGCGATCTCCTCTTACTAGGAGTGATCGATTCCATATTGACCTACTCACAACCTTCATACACACTCAACCATATCCAGAACATCCCATACATGTCTTAATGCCATGCTTGGGTATGAACCAAAATATGAGTTCATGTGCACAAGATTTCATGATGGTTTCAGGTCTAAGAATCACTTGTACAACTCTCACTTAGAGAACCATCTTTGACATGTAAATAAGGCTTCCATTAGATGTTCTCTTTCATCGAGTCAATTCAGTGGACTCATTTCTCAAATGAGCACCCACATCCTTGTATTAGTGTCTCACACAAGTGGCTAGTGAGATCTGCCACCCTCTTCATTGAGTATACATAGGATGTGCCAGTCTATCTGAAATATTGATCCCCGACTCAATGCTCCTACGATCAGAAATATTTAAAATTAAGATTTTAGAATTTTAGGTCTCACTAGCATGACCCATTCATGTCTCCTAAAATCATTATCCCAATCTTTGGGGTTCATCATAATCTTAGATATATTAAGATACAGCTAATATGATGAATCAATGCCTCAAATAATAAATGTCGTTTCATGAGTTGAAAAATTTTAAAGAAAGTCCCATCGCAACACACTTACGATTGGCTTATAGGGCACTCTTCTTTCAGTCATGACTATCCGAAAGATTCAAAATTTGATAAAAATATCAAAATTATCCTTCCATAATGAATTATCGTGCAATTCAATCCTTCGATCATACAATATCCTAGACAGGCCATGGGCATGGATACATGTCAAGCCCAAATATCTATCCATATATATCTCGATCTGATGATGATGACTCGATTGATGAACCAATAGAAAATTTTTCTACTGTTCATCCCTGCTTTGGCCAGAGATCATATGAGATCATATAGGATATTCTCTCCTCCTACAAGGAGTGATCAATTCCTTATTGACCACTCACAACCTCCATGCACACTTCACCATACCTAGAATATCTCACACATATTTCAAAGTACGTGCTAGAAAATAAACCAAAGTAAGGATCCATATACACAAGGTACTATAGTGATCTCAGGTCAAAGGATCACTTGCACCACTCTCACTAAAGAATCATCTGTTGACATGCTGTAAGGCTCCATCAGATATTTTTTCTGTGGATCAGTTCAGTGAACTCATTCTCTAATGAGCACCTATATCCTTGTATTAGTGTGACCACATAAGTGATTGTGAGATCAGCAATCCTCTCCATCGAGCATACATAGGATGTACCAGTTTTACCGGCATCATCGATCTCCGACTCGATAATCCAATGACTAAAAATATTTTAGATTGAGGCTATTAAGATTTTAGGTCTCACTGGCTTGATCTTATTATGGCCTTAAAATTATTACCTTAATCTATGAGATTTATCATAATCATAAAAATATGATGTAGCAAATGATAAAACACAATCTTATGAGTAAAAATAACTAATGTCATGCAAATGAGTAAGAAGATATCATAGAAAAATTTCTTCGCATCACTATGTGATTAGCTTGTAGGATACTATTCTTTCAATCTCCCACTTGCACTAAAGCCAAATCATCCCGTACCTGATGCCTATGCAATCAAGGTGGCGATCATACTGCTACTGTGTAAAAGCTTAGTGAACTGATCCAATATATTATTCTTTATATAAATTTATTTTATGATCTAATCATGAATAAGATAAAAGTACCATAGGATGTGCGTGGATTCCTAGTGAGATCACACCCAACTCAGTGATGAACTCTTTCATCAGGCAACTTTTCTAAGCAATCTTTACTCATAGTAATTAACTGAGTCAAACACAGTTTGCTGTTTAGAACTCTTCCAATTTACTGCTTCTCTAGTACTTCTCAAGTATTTTGAGAATGCTTTTCACAGTTTCCAAAATATTTTATCATGGATTTTTCTGAAATCAATGAATATGCACAAGGCATAAATCACATTAGGCTTGGTATATTGAATATATGGGTAAGTAAACACTTTTACACCCATTCATGTTGAACCCCTTCAACATAAAATCTATGTACCTAGACTAGGATAAGCCCAGCATCCACTTACATCTATCACTATAGATGCCAAATATATTGGATGCTACACCTAAGTCTATTCCATGAAAACCTTTGTGATAAGCATGTCATTGATCGAGTGCAATATCAAGACTACCTTTTCAATATTCTGTATGTCATCCACATATATAACCAAGAAGTTAGTAGGCTCCAACTTATCTTCTCATACACACACATTTCATCTATATTTGATAAAGTCAAATATTTTGATTATCTCATCAAAAATAGAAGTACCATCTCCTCTATGCCTGCTTTAATCTATAAAAAAATTTACCCTCCCATTAGAGACAAACTCTCTAGATGGTGTGCAGCTATAGCAAGCAAAAATTTGAATTGACATTCTTGTTAGCAACCTGTTGGGTCATACCCATTGGTGCTTCAACCATAGTCCATACTTGGTTGATGTACAGGGAGTTCATTTCGGATATTATGGTTCTGTCAGAGTCCCTACTCATGACTATCTCTGAATAGGTCAAGAGAAATATCATTCTTAATTATGTATGGTGTATAATCATTCATAATGACAAACCCATATTTTGAGTGGGACATTACACACTCAGATTGACCTTCGGTGAGGATGTGTGTTATGGTTGTGCCTCATCAATGGCACATTTGGTCGAAGATCAACTTGTGGACACTCCACAAATTATGATAGAAAAGTTCATCAATCTTGAACTTCTCAAGTTCAATTATCCTCCCACTGTCCCCTTCTTATAATTTTTTTTTTTTCAAAAGGTGGCATACCTACTAACAAAACACCTTTTGTCTAGTAGGGTGGTAGAAGTAGTCACCTTACTTCAGTTTTATAGGTCCAACAATGTTTTGCATAAGTGAGACCTATATGAGGTATCACATGCCCAAAGTGCTGAAGCTAAAATACTCAATGATAAACTAGTTTGTATCATATACAGATCATTAACAGATGCAACTTTTGCATCCTGCTATTGCTCACATTTGCAAGACAACTCTTATAATTTATTTCTAATGCTCATCATTACTATAATAATAATAGATACCCATAGTGAAGATATTCTTCACCTTCTTTTTCTCAATCATTCCATGAAGTTCGATCAATTTTAGCAAGAATCCCATGCAATGATAGTAAAGATGCAGATAAATATATAAGAATATACAAGGACTACTCATGATGACATGTATAATTTAGATGAAATTTTTTATCTAATTATGTCTCTCATTATTTTAAAGAATTTCATAGCCCTCAAATATGAAAATAAGAAAACTTATCATCAAGTTTCTTAGTGGGGTTGAAATCCCAATTCCTCATAAAAAGCTTTGTGGATAGCAGAACAAGCTCCTATGAGTTCAAGAGTAGGTAACTCTTTACCAATTGCATCTCATGTAACTTTCAACATAAATTTTACTTCTAAAATACTTATAGCCTTGTGAATAGCATAACAAACTATAGTATTTTAGTTAAGTCATACCCTTCAATTCTATATGATCATATCTGAATAATACCATTCTTATGGATAGCACAATAAGACAGCACTATCAAAATATGCCATAAGCATCACTAAATCAACATCATATCAATCTCTATAGCAAGCCTTATGGATAGCACAACAAACTCACTACAGTTTTTGACATACTCCATTGACTTAGTATGAGCTAAGCTACATTATGCACCAAAACAATATCAAATCAGTCCCCACAGCAAGCCTTGTGGATAGTACAACAAACCTATTATGATTCTTGACATAATTGATAAGAAGGAAACAGTTTCCCTCCAGAATGCCTAGATTGCATCTAAAATTTTTTTCTAATATTCTACTTGTTTAAGGATCAAATCTTTACCTGAATCATAGTGGAACCAGAGATCAAATCTCAAATTATCTGATATAAACCTTCACGGAGGCCTGAATATGCAGACCCTCTACTTTGCATGCACGTCAGACACCGTAGAAAAGCAGGATAAACTCCAATCTAATTGGCTTCGCAACTCAATCAATTGAGGGATGAGATGTGATTGTGTGACACCTCATACCAGTAGATGGGATGCCCAAGAAGGATCCACACCCAAGGAGAGGAGGCGGCAATAAAGGAAGAGATATAGAGGATGAAGGATCTCTCTATTCACGTGCCTGTCTCTCTCTTTTTCTCTTCTCTCAATTTGATTTGTTTGCTATTCTATTCTCTTCTCTCATCCATAGGTAGAGACCCTCTCTATTTATAGATGATTCTCATGACCCAATGAGAAGAGGACTCTTTATTCAAATCTGATTTAAATTGATCCAATACTCATGAAAGAAGGACTCCTACATGAGATATAATTTCCATTACTTATGACATCCACTTTGCACCCACTCTCACACCCACTTGGGATATCTCAAATAAGCACCAAATCAATTTTTGATCATACTTCATGAGTGGGTATTTCCAATGCAAATAGGAATACTCATATCTCATCCAAAACAGATCCGATTCGAGTCAGATTCGAAGTCGATTCGAAATAATTTCGAAAGACTGTCAATCCTAAACTCTTTAGAATTTTTGTACCAAGTCTAACTTAAATTTTGGATATATTTAAGTCTAATTAATTCAGATCTAATCTAAAATTAATTAGTACTTAAATCCAATCTATCATATGTTTCATGGATCTTAGATAGAAATTATTCATCCTCAAGATTGAACCTGAACCTCATGTATAGTGCTAGCTAGACATAGTCAACTCTTCAATCCCGTTTAACCCATAACTTAATTCTCAATCAAGTTAGCTTATATGTTCAATCAAGTCAAGTACTTTCAGATTGGATATATAAACACAGGTCAATTTCTTCCTACTTTGTCTGACTTATGTGCATGACTCCATAGGTTCAAATACTAAGTCGGTAGCACAAGAACCAATTCTTGTACTAATCGAGATACCATCTAGCAATGATTTTCGACATCCAGATAGGTCGAATTATCATAAAAAAATATTTCAAAATTCATACTCATGGTTACTGCATAATTCATCCTTTTGACTTTGGATGCTCTAGGATGGTCTCAGGTTAACTGTCAACCGAGATTGCTTTATCTACATTGTATTTCAATCTTTCAAATCCATCTTATGGATTACCCTGGCCAAAGCTTTACTAAATTAAAATACAGTGATACATCAACTCCAATAATTCGAAGGGGTCAATCTCATTTTGATCCACACACAGGCTTCGTAAGTACTTGACTGTACTCAGTAGCCCTCCATCACTGTATTAAAAATTCAGATAGTTCGGCACCAAAGCACAGTGACTTGCTTGCATGTCACTATGGTGATCTCAAGTCTGAAGGATATTTATATCCATATATTTTGTGAGCAGCTCTTGACAGTAGAATGCTCAGCAGGTGAGTCACTTATTTCATGATGATGTACCCTTATATCTCACCTGTATATCATACCAGTGTCACTATACTCCTTGGATAAGAGGACAACCAACCCATATGGCACACAACGACCTTCACTCAATAAATGCATCATCCCGTAATGATGTATTATTTGATCACAAACTTGTTTAAGAACTATACGATAAATCCTCTCTTTATCATACACTAACATAGTTCTAGGGACTTCATCATAGTACAAGAGTTCAAGGAAGATGTCACTTTGTGATGAAAAATATCAGAATAACTATAATTCAATAATCAATAATTCATATACAAAGATGAATTTAATCATCACACGATTGATTTTAGGACACAATTTTCAACAACTTTCACTTTGACTAAAGCCAATCGGGGCAATATCTTATATCCATCTTCCATTTGAGGTCATCAAACTCTTTGATCTTAAGAGCTTTAGTGAAGGGGTCGGCTAGGTTCTCCATTCCATCGATCTTTTGAAGCTCGACGTCACCTCGGTTCATGATCTCTCGCACTAGGTGATAGCGGTGCAGAACATGTTTAGTGCGATGGTGCAACTTAGGTTCTTTCGCCTGAGCTATGGCACTGGAGCTGTCACAATACAGCAGGACAGGACCATCAATGAAAGGTACAACTCTCAACTCAATAATAAACTTTCACAACCACACCGCCTTCTTTGCAGCATCCGATGCAGCAATGTATTCTGCTTCACATACGAAATCGGCCACAGTATGTTGCTTGGATCTTTTTTAGCAAACAGCTCCTCCATTCAAGGTAAATACGTAGCCCGACATGCTTCTGCTGTCATCACAATCTGATTGAAAACTGAAATCAGTATATCTCACAAGTTTCAGATCAGAGTCTCCATAGATAAGTCATTGATCTTTAGTATTTCTCAAATACTTAAGAATTACTTTTGCAATCTTCCAATGCTTCTTATCCAGATCTGACTGGTACCTACTCACTACCCCTAGTGAATAGGCCACATCCAGCCCCGTACATGTCATAGCATACATGATAGATCTCACTGCTGAAGCATATGGTATTCTACTCATGCGCTCTCTCTCCTTAGGAGTTATCGGATAATCTTTCTTGGAAAGAGAAATTTCATGGCCTATCGGAAGATAGCTTTTCTTGAAATTATTCATGTTGAACCACTTCAACAAGATGTCAATGTACGTGAATTGAGACAATCCAAGCAACTGTCTAAATCTATCCCTATAGATCTTCATCCCTAGGATGTAGGATGCTTCTCTCAAGTCCTTCATGGAGAACTATGATGACAACCATAGCTTCACACTCTACAAAGTTGAAATGTCATTTTCTAGTAACAGTATGTCATCCACATACAGCACAAGAAAAATGACCACAGAATCACAAGCCCATTTGTAGATGCAAGACTCTTCTCCGTTCCTAACGAAGCCAGATATTTTGATTACTTTATCAAAATGCATGTTCCAACTCCTTGATGCCTGCTTAAGTCCATAAATTGACCTTTTCAGCTTGCACACTTTCGACTTATTTGTAGATGTGAACCCTTCAGGTTGTATCACATACACCTCTTCTTCCAGCTCTCCATTAAGAAAAGTGGTTTTGACATCCATTTGTCAGATCTCATAATCTAAGTGTGCAATGACAGCAAGCATAATCCGGATGGACTTGAGCTTTGCCACAGGAGAAAACATCTCATCATAGTCAATACCATAACGCTGACGGTAACCCTTAGCAACTAGATGGGCTTTATAGGTCTCTACCTTCCCATCTGCTCCTCTTTTTCTCTTGAAAATCTATTACACCCTATCAATTTTATCCCTTCGGGCGGATCTACTAGTGTCCAGACACTATTGATCTCCATGGACTCCATCTCGGACTTCATAGCCTCAAGCCATTTTTAAGAGTCAGGCCTTTGCATGACCTCTATATAAGTGATCAAATCCTCATCGTTCTCATCAAGTTCAATAGGATCACCATCTCGGATCAAGAAACCATAGTATCTGTCCGGCTGACACGATACTCTACCAGATCTCCTTAATGGTGCCTCTACTAACTCCAGATTCAATTCACCAACCAAATCCAATTCTGTATGTGTCGGTCCTTCCACCTCATGAACTTTATCAAGTTTAATTTTATAGGCATTAGCTCTTTCACCAAGGAACTCCTTTTCTAAAAAGACTACCCGACTGCTGACAAATATTTTTTATTCTGCAGCGAGATAAAAGTAGTACCCTTTAGTTTTCTTTGGGTATCCTACGAACAAGCATCTATCGAACTTCGGTCCAAGCTTATCTATCTTTAAATGCTTGACATAAACTGGACACTCCTAGACCCTAAGATGTGAGAGCACTGACTTACGTCCAGTCCATATCTCATATGGAGTTTTATCGACAGACTTGCTAGGCACCTTATTCAAAATATAGTAGGTAGTCTCTAGAGCATATCCCCAAAAGGATATTGGTAGATTGAAAAAAGCCCATCATGGATTGGATCATGTCTAATAAGGTTCGATTCCTCCTCTCAGACACACCATTATGTTGTAGTGTTCCAGGAGGGATCCATTGTGAGAGAATCCTATTCTCTTTCAGATTTGTCAGAAACTCACTGGTGAGGTATTCACCTCCTCAATCTGAATGAAGGATTTTAATACTCTTTCCAGTTTGTTTCTCTACTTCAGCACGAAATCGTTTGAACATTTCAAATGATTCTGACTTATGCTTCATAAGATAGACATACCCATACCTCGATAGGTCGTCTATAAATATAATATAGTAGTATCCTCCTCTAGCACTTATGTTCATAGGCCCACATACATCAGTATGTATTAGACCTAGGACATCACTGGCGCTTTCACCTTTTCTTTTAAAAGGTGACTTAATCATCTTACCAAGTAGACAAGATTCACAGATAGGCAAGGATTCACAATTATCTATCTCAAGGACACATTCCTTGATCAACCTGTCAATCTTATTCTTGTTCACATGACCAAGCCTATAATGTCAAAGGTAGGATTTGCTAACATTATCTATTTTGGAACGTTTACTAGGTGTGTACGTTACACTAACAGGCCGTGATATTATGTATATGTCATATTTTAATTATCCATGCATAATTATAGTATCATTCATAATGATATCACAAAAATCATCCTTTATTATAAAATTGTAACCAAGTTTGGCCAAAAAGCCTACAGAGATGACATTCATCATAAAGGAGGGACAATAATGACAATAATCTAACATGACACTACTGGACTCGAAGACAAGCTGCAAAGTTCTCAAGGCCAGAACTGGAACAAGATTTTCATCTCCAACGTTAAGGAACCGCTCGCCCTCTCAAAATTTTCTACTTACCTGCAGTCCCTGCAATGAATTACATATATTAACAGGACTTTCGATATCCAATACCAAGGTAATAGTATCACAAACAGAGAAATTACAAGGTGTTATCATATAAATACCTTGTGAAGCAACCACTTGCCTCTTTCTCTTATTCTTATGCCTGTTTGGGTCAAGGATGGCTATATAAGCAGAACAATTCCTTTTCCAATGATCCAGCTTCTTACAGAAGAAGCATTCTGCCTGGATCTTGTCAAATTTTAACAGTTTGCTCTGCTTGAGATCGACGGCATGGGATTTTTGTACTTTTTTCTTCTTTCCTCTCTTAGAGGATCGACATCCTATAGATGAACCTCCCACTAAATTCACTGGCTCCTTTTGGAGCTAGTGATCCTTCTCAAAAGTCTGCAATAACCCTAGCAAACCATGGTAGTTTATTACAGGCTTCATCATTCTATAATGACTGAGAAAGGATAGGTAGAATTTTGACAGCGAATTGAGGATAGCATCCTTGCCTAACTATTCATGCAATAGAATGTCAAGTTTGCTAAGGCATTCCATCAGCTCAATCATGTATAATACATGATCGGTGACTGAAGCTCCCTCTCGCATACGGACATTAAACACTGTGCAAGAGGTTTTATGTCTCTCCACATCCTCAAGAATGCTGAAAAACTCATTCAACATTTGAATCATCTTCTCAGACTACGCATCTTCGAACTTACGACTAAGTTCATCGTTCATAGCTGTCCTCATCACGCAATGCACAATCGTGCGATCATTGAGCCACTTTATGTAAGTGTCTCTTGCAGCACGAGGAGCATTGACTGTAGGTTCTTTAGGTGCCTGATCCGTAAGGACATACAAATGTTGGAAAATGTGTCCCAAAAAGCCAATCGTCAAGCTATTGACGGTTGAGCAACCAAGTATTGTAATTGATTTGTTAATAAATAAAATATATTTGGTATTTTCATCATAAGCTTTCATCTTCTAATGAACTCCGTTGTTATGATGAAGTCCTTAGGACTATTTAGATTCGATAAAGAGAGGATTTATCGATTAGTCCTTAAAACTGTTCACGACCAAATGATAGGCTGTTAATAAGGACGACAGCTTCTATCGAGCATAGGTCACTGTAGGCCATATGGGTTGGTTGTCCTCTTAACCAAAGAGTGTGGAGACATTGGTATGGCATACAGGTGAGATGTAAGGGTACATCATCATTGAACGTGACCAACTCCAGAGCATTCTGCTGTCGAGAATGTCTCTGATGGGATATAGGTATAAGTGTCCCTTAGACTTGAGATCACCTCAGTGACTTGCAAGCAACTCACTGTGCTTTGGTACTGGACTAACTGAATTTATAATTCAGGGATGGAAGGCTTCTGGGCACAGTCAAGTACTTGCGAAGTCAGAGTGTGATCGAGATGGGATTGACCACTCCAAGAGTTGGAGAAGAATGAGTCACTGTATTTCAATTTAGCAAAACCTTGGCCAGGGTAATCCATCAGATGGATTTGATATTTTGAAATACAATATGGACAACCTGATCAGAGTTGACAGTTGAGCTCTGGGGTGTCCTATGATCATTTTGGTCAAGGGGATGAATTATATGAAAACTATATCCACATGGGTTCTAAGGATGTTGTTCTACACATTCGACCTATCCGATCGTCGGGTACCATTGCTAGATGGTCACTTCGATTGGTATAAAAATTTGTTCCTATGCTACCGGCTTAGGTTCGGACCTATGAGGTCACACACATTAGAGTTCATGATCTGATCGGATGGTTGATCAACGATTAAAAATCATTCTAGGGTTAGATGATCAATACGATTGATATTTAACCCAGTGCAAGTGTTGCAGGAGGATCAATTAGCAATTTGATTGCTAATTGGCTTAATTTGATTAAGCCAATGGGATAAGATTAAGTCTAATTAAATATAATTTAATTAGATTTGGTTTGGGCTTGATTGGATCAAGTCCAATTGGTTTATTGGATAAGCCAAGTGCAAGGAAAAACTAGTCCTAGTTCAACTAGGACTTGGGTCAATCTAATTTCTAATTTGATTAGAAAATTAAATCAGATTTAAATATAATTTAATCTGATTAAATTAGGTTATTAATTGGGTTAAGACTTATTTTAATTGGGTTAGTCTAATTTTGATTTTATTTGGTTTGGGAAACCAAATTAAAACAAGTTATGAGACAGAATCCTAGTAGGACTAGAATTCCACCTTGCGCCACATAAACCTTCTCCACGCCCTCTCTCTTATTCAACGCCAATCTCCACTTATTTTGTGCGACAAAAGCCCTCTCCCAGATCTCTCCCACGTTCACAAAAGGTCTCCTCTCTTCTTTCTTACATGGAAGGTGGTTTGGATTAAATCTAAAAGGAATAAGTTTGGATTTCGAATTCTATGAGATAGAGTTTTAGAAATCCAAAACTCTTTCAATTTTGCACCGAATTTATCCAAATTTTTTTTAAAATTTTTGTGGCTTTTAGGGTATACATTATGCACCCTTTTCTTGTTATCCATGCATGAAAATATGGAGGAGGTGCTCAAGAGTTGGGTGTCCCTTAACTTGCCATGTTTGGATAAGCCTTGACTAGGTGTTTGACCTAGACAAGGACTCTATCATATCTCTCTATATAAGATGATTTTCTTTATAAAATTTTAGGGAGAGATAGATATTTGAGAGACCTTTTTTACATCCAAAAATTAGAGAGAAATACCTTTGGGTCGTAGAGATATAAAAGATGCAAGTTTGGGTGTCTAGAAAGAAAAACGTGAAGAAGAAGAGGGTCTTCTTCTAGGGATTTTATTTTCATATATTTCCTCCTTCCATCTTGAGTTTCCTGAGAGCGTCTCAGATCTGAAACTTCTCCTTCTACTTTTCATCTTTGGAAGAGTCCAAATCAAGAAGAAGGAGGCACCTGATCAACCATCAAAGAAGGATCAGCGCAGTACTAGCATACCGTGCTGATTTCCTGAAGCAGGACTTCTGATCGAGATTTGTGGACTCGTGTGGATGACTCCTAGAGGCCGAACACGTGTGTGGCTTGAAACATCATCCTTAAGCCCGGATCAGTGAGGTTAGAGCGTCTAACTTGCAAGGTAATAGATCTGATCTATTGTTTAATACATACATTAGATGTGGTATAAAAATATGTTGATATGATCAACATGTAGTTCATGCTATATTTATATATTTTAATTTCTGATTTAATTCCATGTAATAATCATGTAATAGGATCTTAGATCTAGGGATTTTCTGATCTTAGAAAATAAATTTTGATTTATTTTAGTCTTTCGCTGTATGATCTTGAAAAAGTTTCAAGATCTAACCCTCTTTTTCAAGATCTAACCCTGAAACCCTAGATCTGGTTCCTTCAATTGGTATCAGAGCCTAGGTTCTTTATTACATGATTATTTATACATGCTTAGATTATTTCTTAGATTAGATCTAATTTATAATCTGATTATTAAATCTGAAATTAAAATTTTAGATCAATCACAAACTGCAAGGTTGTCCTGCTGTAAGGTTTACCCCTTACAGTGCAAAGGTTGTCCTAGTTTGTGTAGATCTATCTTTTATCATAAATTTGTTAGATATGATCTAGATTAAATTTATGATTTATTAGATTTAAAAGATGTTTAAATCTGAAATAAAATCTCTTTGTTAATAATTTTTATGCAAAGAAATTATTTAAAGTTAAAATTGTTTCAATTACATGAACCTGTTTAGATTAGATCTAAAGTAGTTTCATGTTTATTTCACTTGCATCTTGATTATGAATCAAACATGCAATATGGTTGGTAGAATCATATTGTAAAATTATTTTACAAATATAAAAATTATTTTTTGAAAAGCCAAACCCAACCCTCAGCCCAAAACTTAATTAAGAATTAAGAAGTTGTTTGATTAGGTTCTAGGATTGTGAATTGAAGAACCTAAGACACAAATCATAACACATTGGGTTAATGGGTTAGTGAAAATTAGGTCCATTAATTGGGTTAGACCTATGGTTAGATTAAAGATGGACTTAATTAGAGAATTGACTAAATCTAATCAATTGTTGTCTTAGATTAGGTCAAGGATTCTCTAGATCAATTACAATAGTTGTAGTTGGTCAAGTCCATGTCTTTAACGAGAACCAAATGGACTTGATTCTTGGCTAAGCGGTCTAGCACGAACTGTTATGTTGATCTAATCGAAACTAATTAAACCAGTTGGTGTCTAAGGTAAACCAGATCGGTGGTTTTTAATTGGAAGCCCGCTTACCTGGCCATTTCTGATGGTGTCTAAGGCAAGCTTTGGCAGACCCTCCCACTGATCGAACTTACCTGGCCTCTTGGTGAAATTATGTTTTGATCAGATCACTTGACTATTCGAGCTGACCCATGTCAGCTAGGTAAATCAGTGTGACTGATTTAGGTGCTCCTAGACCAGCCCCTTTAATGGTCTCCCTTAAGCTGACTTGGTGAAGCCAGTGGGAGGATCATGATAAGCTGGTTCATCTGACCTCATCCTCTAAATTATTTAAATCCTTTAAAATTATTAAGTCCTTAAAATGACAAAGTTATGGAGATAACTGAGTCATAACCTCCCATTAAGGTGTTTGATAATGAGTCCATTAACTCAATAATCATTGCAGACCCAAAGGCCTGGTGCTTGTTGACTAATGGAATTATCACTCATCATATGATCACTTGGAAGTATCTCTCTAATGGTGGTTAGGTGAGCCAACCAAAGTTGGGCTTAATCATTCGTTGGTCAGATACACCAAGTATGATCATGTTAATGGTTGGACCTAACTGGATCCTTACAGTGGAGGTCAAAGCCTACTGATTAGGTTTCTGGGGCAAAATTAAAATTACTAGAAATTGTTTAGAGAAATAATTGGTTATGAACCTACCCTTAGATGTACATGGGTTGACCAACCAAAGTTGGGCTTGTGTGCAGTCTAAGTGGATTCTAGTACCCGCTAAGGAATTAGGGTAATTCCTCGAGTTGGAGGTAGAGGCTACCAATTCGAATAAAATAGTGGGAGAAACCTTTTGATTAAAGTCCAAATCTTTAGGTTTAATAAATCAATTACTAATTAGGTTATGGTTCTCCTTTGTGCAAATATGGCCACTTCCCTATCGCTCCGATCATTGTTGGACAATGATAAGTTGGTGGGACCCAACTTCGGTAGCTGGTACCGAAAGTTGAAGATAGTCCTGGAGCATGAACGGATCCTATATGTGATAATAGATCCTGCACCTGAGGAGCCAGCTGTCAATGCACGTGGAACAATCAGAGACACTTACCAGAAGTGGCTCAGTGATCGGACCACGGTGCGCTGTATCATGCTGGCTATCATGAGCGATGAGTTCAGTCGCAGATTCGAGATGGCTCAGCCAAAGGACAAGCTTCAAGTATTGGAGGATGCCTTTGGCACACCCGATGACGTGGAGAAGCACAAGACTAGTTGTGCCATCTTCAACGCCAAAATGCGGGATGGTGCCTCTGTCACTGATCATGTATTGTACATGATCGAGCTGATGGAATGATTGAGCAAGCTCGACTTTTCCTTACATGAGCAGCTTGGGAAAGATGCAATACTGAACTCGCTGCCCAAGTCTTATCTCCCATTCCTCACTCATTATAGAATGACAAAGCCTGAAGAGAACTACCACGAGTTACTGGGGTTGCTTCAGAACTTTGAGAAGGATCACCAACTTCACAAGGAGTCGGTGAATTTAGTGGGAGGTTCGTCTTCTGGTTCTCGACCTTTTAAGAAAGGAAAGAAGAACAAGAAGAAGAAGTAAAGAAGGTGCAAGTTCAGGCTAGGACATCAGTGCAGAGCCAGACCAAAAAGGTCAAGCCTGATAAGAGTCTATTCTACTGGCAAGCACCCTAGATTAGATAGTGTGTCAGATATCTACTTATGGCACTGTAGGCTAGGTCATATAAACAAGAACAGAATAAACAGGTTGACTCAAGAGAGAATCCTAGAAGTTAGTGATTGTGAATCACTTCCAACCTGTGAGTCCTGTCTTCTTGGTAAAATGACCAAGTCACCTTTTATTGAAAAAGGTGAGAGAGCTACTGAGCTCTTGGGCCTAGTACATACTGATGTATGCGGGCCCATGAGCAACAGTGCTAGAGGTGGATATTTCTACTTCATAACTTTCACGGATGACCTATCCCGATATGGATATGTCTATCTGATGAAACATAAATCAGATTCATTTGAAATGTTCAAATGATTCTGAAGTGAAGTAGAAAAATAAACTGGGAAGAGTATTAAAACTCTTCGATCTGATCGAGGAGGAGAATACCTTTCTAGTGAGTTTCTCACATATCTAGGAGAGAATGGGATTCTCTCTCAATGGACTCCTCCAGGAATACCACAGCATAATGGTGTGTTTGAAAGGAGGAATCGGACTTTGTTAGACATGGTCCGATCCATGATGGGTTTTTGCTAGCTTGCTGATATCCTTCCAGGGATATGCACTCGAATCGGCCTGTTATCTGTTAAATAGGATTCTAAGTAAGTCTGTAATTAAGACTCCATATGAGATATGGACAGGGCGTAAGCCAGTACTTTCACACCTTAGGATCTGGGGGTGCCCGGCCTATGTCAAACGATTAGTCACAGACAAACTTGGACCTAGGTCTGACAAATGCTCATTCATAGGGTACTCCAAAGAGACAAAAGGATATTTTTTCTACCATGCTGATGAACAAAAGGTGTTCGTCAGCCTTAAGGCAATCTTTTTAGAAAAGGAGTTCCTTGGTGAAGGAACCGTTGCCTCTAAGGTTGAACTTGATGAAGTTCAACAGGTAGAAGGACCGACACCAATAGCTGAACCTGAGTCGGATATGATTAGATCAGATCCGGAGCCCAATATATCTGTACCATTAAGGCGATCCGATAGAGTACCGCGTCAGCCGAACAGATACTACGGTTTCTTGGTCCAGGATGGTGATCCCATCGAACTTGATGAGAATAATGAGGATCCGATCACCTATATGGATGCTATGCAGAGACCTGATTCCGAGAAATGGCTTGAAGCCATGAAATCCGAAATGAAGTCCATGAAGGTCAACGATGTATGGACATTGGTTGACCCACCTGAAGGGGTTAAACCCATTGGGTGTAAATGGGTCTTCAAAAGGAAGAGGGGCGCAGATGGAAAGGTGGAGACCTATAAAGCCCGTCTGGTTGCCAAGGGGTATCGTCAACGTTATGATATTGACTATGACGAGACATTTTCCCCTGTGGCAATGCTCAAATCTATTCGGATAATGCTTGCAATAGCTGCCCATCTGGATTATGAGATCTGGCAGATGGATGTAAAGACAGCTTTCCTGAATGGAGAGCTGACTGAAGAGGTGTATATGATACAACCTGAAGGGTTTACATCCACAGATGAGTCCAAGGTGTGCAAGCTTCAGAGATCCATTTATGGACTGAAGCAAGCTTCTCGGAGTTGGAACATGTGTTTTGATAAGGTGATCAAAATGTATGGCTTCATTAAGAATGGAGAAGAGCCCTGCATCTATAAATAGGCAAATGGTCCAGTTGTGGTATTCCTTGTCTTGTACGTGGATGACATTCTCTTAATCGGGAATGACATCCCCGCACTACAGGGAATAAAAGTTTAGTTGTCATCACAGTTCTCCATGAAGGACTTGGGTGAAGCATCCTACATCCTAGGGATGAAGATCTATAGGGATAGATCTAAAAGGATGCTTGGGTTATCCCAGTCCATTACATAGACACTGTGCTGAAGAGGTTCAGCATGGAGAATTTCAAGAAGGCTATCTACCAATAGGCCATGGAATTTCTCTCTCTAAGAAGGATTATCCGACAACTCCTGAAGAGAGAGAGTGTATGAGTAGAGTCCCATATGCTTCAGCTGTGGGATCTATCATGTACGCCATGACATGTACAAGACCAGATGTGGCATACTCACTAGGAGTAGTGAGTAGATACCAATCTGATCCTGGAGAAGATCACTGGAAAGTGGTTAAAGCCATCCTTAAGTATTTGAGAAATACTAAGGACCAATGGTTGGTTTATGGTGAGTCAGATCTGAAACTTATGGGGTTCACAGACTCCAGCTTCCAATCTGACCATGATGACAGCAGGAGCATGTCGGGTTATATCTTTACTCTGAATGGTGGAGCCATCTGCTGGAAGAGTTCCAAGCAGCATACTGTGGCAGACTCTGTTTGTGAAGCGGAGTATATCGCAGCATCAGATGCCGCGAAGGAAGCTGTGTGGCTGAGAAAATTCATCAACGAGCTCGGAGTAGCACCCTCCCTCGATGGTCCAGTCCTGCTCTACTGCGACAGCACTGGTGCCATAGCTCAGGTGAAGAAACCCAAAGCACATTAGCGGACGAAGCACATCTTGCGCCGCTTCCACCTGATCTGAGAGATCGTGGATCGAGGTGACGTCGACCTTCAGAAGATCGACGGAAAAGAGAACCTAGCCGACCCCTTCACTAGAGCCCTGGCAATAAAGGAGTTCGACAACCACAAGTCGAAGATGGGTATTAGATACTGTGCCGAGTGGCTTTAGGACAAGTGGGAGTTGTTGGGAAATGTGTCCCAAAAAGTCAATCATCAAGCTGTTGACGGTTGAGCAACCAAGTATTGTAATTGATTTGTTAATAAATAAAATATATTTGGCATTTTCATCATAAGCTTTCATCTTCTAATGAACTCCATTGTTATGATGAAGTCCTTAGGACTATTTAGATTCGATAAAGAGAGGATTTATCGATTAGTCCTTAAAACTGTTCACGACCAAATGATAGGCTGTTAATAAGGACGACAGCTTCTATCGAGCATAGGTCGCTGTAGGCCATATGGGTTGGTTGTCCTCTTAACCAAAGAGTGTGGAGACACTGGTATGGCATACAGGTGAGATATAAGGGTACATCATCATTGAACGTGACCAACTCCAGAGCATTCTGCTGTCGAGAATGTCTCTGATGGGATATAGATATAAGTGTCCCTTAGACTTGAGATCACCTCAGTGACTTGCAAGCAACTCACTGTGCTTTGGTACTGGACTAACTGAATTTCTAATTCAGGACGGAAGGCTTCTGGGCACAGTCAAGTACTTGCGAAGTCAGAGTGTGATCGAGATGGGATTGACCACTCCAAGAGTTGGAGAAGAATGAGTCGCTGTATTTCAATTTAGCAAAACCTTGGCCAGGATAATCCATCAGATGGATTTGATATTTTGAAATACAATGTGGACAACCTGATCAGAGTTGACAGTTGAGCTCTGGGGTGTCCTATGATCATTTTGGTCAAGGGGATGAATTATATGAAAACTATATCCGCATGGGTTCTAAGGATGTTGTTCTACACATTCGACCTATCCGGTCGTCGGGTACCATTGCTAGATGGTCACTTCGATTGGTATAAGAATTTGTTCTTATACTACCAGCTTAGGTTCGGACCTATGAGGTCACACACATTAGAGTTCATGATCCGATCGGATGGTTGATCAATGATTAAGAATCGTTCTAGGGTTAGATGATCAATACGATTGATATTTAACCCAGTGCAAGTGTTGCAGGAGGATCGATTAGCAATTTGATTGCTAATTGGCTTAATTTGATTAAGCCAATGGGATGAGATTAAGTCTAATTAAATATGATTTAATTAGATTTAGTTTGGGCTTGATTGGATCAAGTCCAATTGGTTTATTGGATAAGCCAAGTGCAAGGAAAAACTAGTCCTAGTTCAACTAGGACTTGGGTCAATCTAATTTCTAATTTGATTAGAAAATTAAATCAGATTTAAATATAATTTAATCTGATTAAATTAGGTTCTTAATTGGGTTAAGACCTATTTTAATTGGGTTGATCTAATTTTGATTTGATTTGGTTTGGGAAACCAAATTAAAACAAGTTATGAGACAAAATCCTAGTAGGACTAGGATTCCACCTTGCGCCACATAAACCTTCTCCACGCCCTCTCTCTTATTCAACGCCAATCTCCACTTATTTTGTGCAACAAAAGCCCTCTCCCAGATCTCTCCCACGTTCACAAAAGGTCTCCTCTCTTCTTTCTTACATGGAAGGTGGTTTGGATCAAATCTAAAAGGAATAAGTTTGGATTTCGAATTCTATGAGATAGAGTTTTAGAAATCCAAAACTCTTTCAATTTTGCACCAAATTTATCCAAATTTTTTTTGAAATTTTTGTGCTTTTAGGGTATACATTATTCACCCTTTTCTTATGATCCATGCATGAAAATATGGAGGAGGTGCTCAAGAGTTGGGCGTCCCTTAACTTGCCATGTTTGGATAAGCCTTGACTAGGTGTTTGACCTAGACAAGGACTCTATCATATCTCTCTATATAAGATGAGTTTCTTTTTGAAATTTTAGAGAGAGATAGATATTTGAGAGACCTTTCTGCCATCCAAAAATTAGAGAGAAATACCTTTAGGTCGTGGAGATATAAAAGATGCAAGTTTGGGTGTCTAGAGAGAAAAACGTGAAGAAGAAGAGGGTCTTCTTCTAGGGTTTTTATTTTCATATATTTCCTCCTTCCATCTTGAGTTTCCTGAGAGCGTCTCAGATCTGAAACTTCTCCTTCTACTTTCCATCTTTGGAAGAGTCCAAATCAAGAAGAAGGAGGCACCTGATCAACCATCAAAGAAGGATCAGCGCAGTACTAGCATACTGTGCTGATTTCCTGAAGCAGGACTTCTGATCGAGATTCGTGGGCTCGTGTGGATGACTCCTAGAGGCCGGACATGTGTGCGGCTTGCAACATCATCCTTAAGCCCGATCAGTAAGGTTAGAGCATCTAACTTGCAAGGTAATAGATCTGATCTATTGTTTAATACATACATTAGATGTGGTATAAAAACATGTTGATATGATCAACATGTAGTTCATGCTATATTTATATATTTTAATTTTTGATTTAATTCCATGTAATAATCATGTAATAGGATCTTAGATCTAGGGATTTTCTGATCTTAGAAAATAAATTTTGATTTATTTTAGTCTTCCGCTGTATGATCTTGAAAAAGTTTCAGGATCTAACCCTCTTTTTCAAGATCTAACCCTGAAACCCTAGATCTGATTCCTTCAACAAAATCCTCTCATGCTCCAACACGATCTTCAACTTTCGATACCAGCTATCGAAGTTGGGTCCGATGAGATTGTCGCTGTCCAACAGTGAACGGAGGGATAGTGTGTTGGCCATAACTGAAAGGAAAAAATATTAGCCTATTGGTATATGAATTATTATTTTTTTTAATCCTGAAGATATGTACTTTAGTCTAAAGGTCCTCCCATTATTTTTTATGAATTGGTAGCCTCTACCTCTAACTCGAGAATTATATTAATTTTTTAGTGGGTACTAGAATCCATACGGACTGCATTTAGACCCGAGTGTGGCTTGGCCAATCCTAGTGCATCCATGGATAGGTTCATAACCAATTTTTCTCCAAACAACTTCTAGCATTGGATTTTGCCCCAGACATCCCTTCAGTAGGCGTGTGGTGTCTCCATTGAAAATCTTGGTTAGGTCTAACCATTAACATGACACATCAAGTGCATCCAACAAATGGATGTCCAGGCCGGAGTGTGGCTCGATCAATCTGAGCATTGATCTGAAGGTACATCATGATGGTCATATAATGAATGATAATTCTAATACGTAATAGACACTAGGCGTGTGGCACCTTCAATGCCTATTTGAAATATTGGACTCATTATCACACACCTTAATAGGAGGCAATGACCAAGTTATCTCATAATTTTATCACTTTATGGACCTAATAATTTAGAAGATTTGATTTTGTTGACCTGAGAATAAGAGAAGAAGTTGACCTGCAAGCTACAAATCTTTTCACTGACTTCACCAAGTCATGCAAAGGATTAAACACAAGCTAGTCTAAAGACACCTAAATCAGTCACACTGATTCACCTTAATGGTATAGGTCTACACGAATCGACTAGTGACCTAATCAAAATGTAATCTACTATGTTAGCCAGGTTAGTGAGATCAGCGGGAGGGATCTATCCTTAACTCACCGTAGATGCATCTAGGTGAATAGATCTTAATTAAAAATCACTTGATTGAATCTACCAAACTTATCTTAGACACCAACTGGTTAATTAGCTTCAATTTGACACACCAGAAGATTCAGGCTCAACCACGGAGCCATGATCATGGTCCATTGATTAGGGTCAAACACATGAACTTGATCAAACTTTAACTATTGAGATTGATTTAGAGAAATACTGACCTAATCTAATTCAATACTTGATTAGATTTAATTAATTTCTCTACTTGGTCCATATGTGTTCCTAACCCTAGGTCTAACCCATTAAAAGAATCTGATTCATCCTAACCCTTTGCTCATCATATTATGTGGTGTCTTAATAATCTTCAATTCTCAATTTTAGATTATTCAAACTTAATTCAAAATTAAGTGTGTGAAATGTGTGTTTCAGTTTGTAGAACTACTCTACAAGGGTTTCAAGTGAAGCATACCATATGTTTCAACACATGAAAATAAATTTTTATAATATGTTTAACAATTAAACAAATATAGGTATGATCTAAACTTTATTCATACATTTCATGTATCATGACAATTTTTAGATCAATACCAATTACATCATATTTAACATGTAATTCAGATCTAAAAAATTTTATATCTGAATTTTATCCTATTATAATAAATCATAAATTACTTTAGATCTAATCTAAATATATTTATGATTAAAATAATATATAAAAATTTATTCACTTTTTTTCTTTATGAAACTAGATCACAACGATATCCCTACACATCATAAGAGAATCCATCGAATAGACAAAAGAGAGATTAATATCTTCAATCTCTTATGATCGGACGATCTGGTGATCTCATCAATCTGAGTACTAGGCTACTAAGATCTGAAATCTAATTTCATATATAATTACATCAACATGTAATTATTGACAAAACTATTTTATGTCATGAACATATCCTTGATCTCATCATTTATGTTCTTCATCTAATTCAATTAGATTTGATATATTATATACATCATATCAAATCTAAAACTTATCTTATACTAATTATAAAATATTAATTTTAGATTTGATATCAAATAAAAAAATAATTAGATACAAATATGAATGCATAAGAAATTAATTTTTGATAAAATCTATTTTCATGCAGTGTTGAATTATGATAGGATTCAGATCTAAATATCCATCGAAATAGATCTAATTTAAATTTAAAATAATTCTCACTTCATAAGAAAAATAATAAAATTAAAATTTTATTAAAATAGATTTAAAATAAATTTTTAATTTATATTATTTTTTATCAAAAATTTAGTAATAGTAGAATTCTATTATAATAGATTTATAACAATCTCAATCAACCATTGATTAAGCACCTCTAATCCAATCAAAATTAGATCAAAAATTTAATATAAATAGACTTAAATATCACATAAAAAATTTTAGTTAAATTTTATACAAATAATTATAAAAAATTTTATTTTTTATGTATGTTGGTGCAAAAATCCGCTTGTGCCGGAGAAGCTGGAGTCGGGGAAGCCGCGGTCGCCGCCGGGACCTGCAAGGGAAGTCTAAACCGAAGGTGGGGTTGCTCCGGCAAGACCCTCCGACGCTCAAGTCAGTTCTCTGCCTCAACAAGAATGGAGTGCTCGAACAGAGAATTTAGCAGAGTTTTGAGACAAGGAAAAGGAGCTTAAAGAATAACATATCTGGGTCTCCCTTTTATAGGCGGAGGAGGCAAAGGATTGATGGCGACGTTTGTAACCGCCTGGTAGTGGACCGCCCATGGTCAGGGGAATTGATTGCGAAAGATAGTGGGGTAGACCCGTGGCCATCGTCATGGCCCGCCACGTAGGGCCTGTTGCAGGTAGTGGAGCGACGTCCGTTGCTGCTAGTTGTCAGCAAGTAGTGGGATCGTGCAGCACCTGCCGCAGGGAGTGGAGCAGCATCGTGGCCGTTGACACCGCCTGTCAGGGAGTAATGGTTTCGCCGCAGGGGGTGATGGAGCCGCACGGAATCCGCTACAGGATCATGGTTGTTATTGTGGTGTGCCAAGAGATGCGGATCTGTTGATCGAGGCTCGGCAGTGGTCTGAGTTCGGCCTTTGTAGGAGTCCGGGAGGAGTCCTCCTTTCGGTTGAGGTCGTGGGTGGAGTCTGGCTCCAGCAGCTGATGCTGAGGTCGGAGACTGAGGTCGGAGCTTGGCTCCCGTAGGAGTCCTGGTGGAACCCTCTTAGAGCCAAAGTTGCAGGCGGAACCTGGCTCACGTAGGAGTCCGGACGGTGCCGCCCTGCTGTCGATGGTGGAGCCCGGCTCCCGTAGGAGTCCGAGTGGAGCCGTTCTGCTGTCGATGGTGGAGCCCGGCTCCCATAGGAGTCCGGGCGGAGCCGTTCTACTGTCGATGGTGGAGCCCGGCTCCCGTAGGAGTCCGGGCGGAGCCGTTCTGCTGTCGATGGTGGAACCCGGCTCCCATAGGAGTCCGGGCGGAGCCGTTCTGCTGTCGATGGTGGAGCCCGACTCCCGTAGGAGTCCAGGCGGAGCCGTTCTGCTGTCGATGGTGGAGCCCGACTCCCGTAGGAGTCCGGGCGGAGCTGTTCTGCTGTCGATGGTGGAGCCAGGCTCCCGTAGGAGTCCAGGCGGAGCCGTTCTGCTGTCGATGGTGGAGCCCGGCTCCCGTAGGAGTCCAGGCGGAGCCGTTCTGCTGTCGATGGTGGAGCCCGGCTCCCGTAGGAGTCCAGGCGGAGCCGTTCTGCTGTCGATGGTGGAGCCCGGCTCCCATAGGAGTCCGGGCGGAGCCGTTCTGCTGTCGATGGTGGAGCCCGGCTCCCATAGGAGTCCGGGCGGAGCCGTTCTGCTGTCGATGGTGGAGCCCGGCTCCCGTAGGAGTCCGAGCGGAGCCGTTCTGCTGTCGATGGTGGAGCCCGGCTCCCGTAGGAGTCCGGGCGGAGCCGTTCTGCTGTCGATGGTGGAGCCCGGCTCCCGTAGGAGTCTGGGCAGAGCCGTTCTGCTGTCGATGGAGGAACCCGTCTCCTGTAGGAGTCCGGGCGGAGCCGTTCTGCTGTCGATTTTGGCTGCGGGTATTTTATACCCAACACCAGTCCCCCTACTTTTGAGTTTGAATTTCAAGTGAAGGAAGTACACACAGAGAGAGATGTGCGCAGCCGGAATCGCCTCTTCGAACCTTGCGCACTGCCGCCCTCATTTAATGCGCGCACGTCAGAGTCCGTTTTTCGGTGAAGGTGACTTGAAAAGTCTTTTCGGAATCCCCGTTGAAATGTGATCCCAAGCGTCGCCCTGCGGGAATTCGTGAGCGATCAACCCTCGATGGTGGTGAAGGGGATAAGCGCGCCACGTGGCACACACCAGTTGGCCCAGGAATACCCGCCGCCATAACTGCGCCAGGATCCATCGGCTATTTAAACCCCTCAGTCCCTTCGTGGTTTCATCCTGGCGCTGTTCTTTCATCTGAGAGTCCTGCTTCTCTCGCCCCAGTCCCTGTCTCCTTCCCTCACACCATGTTCTCTACTCGGGGGATTGTTCTTGAGGGAATTTTTAGGGTTTGGAGGAAGGTGAGGAGGAGAATAGCGGCCGGTGAGAATTTCCGTCGTTCTAAAGGGAGCTCAAGGAAGAATTCCTTCAACAACAGGGGTTTAATAACGGGGGCTATCGGTGAGGTTATTCTGCCTGCGAATCTTGGAGTAGCAAGGCGGGGTGATACCGGTCGAGAGGGCAGAATAGCCGTCATAAGCCATGACGGGATCCTTGACGTCGTCGGGGCCGAGAGACCAGAGGCGGTCGGCGTCGACGGTGGGGCAGTAGAACTTGTTGCGGGGATGGTGGAAGTAACGCATGCCGACCTTGCCGGAGCGTCTCGGGTGGCGGCCGTCGTTGTTCCCACCGCCTCCGGAGATCTACCCCACCCCTTTCCCGCTAAGATAGGGACTTCGGGAACAGAATGAGGCTGGATGGGGCGAGAGCTGTTACACGCACTGGAGAATGCGACTGAGAAGGATAGAGACGGAGTTCGTAGCTCGGAGCGGCCTCCGGTTCGTCCTGCCCGAACCGTGCTCGCGAGACTTGCGATGACGTGTATCTTCTTTTTCTTTTTTTTTTTCTGACCCACCGGGTCCTGTAACGTGTACTTCTGTTAAATGAAAAAGTGATTTCAGTACCTTGTTTGCATCTTGTGTTAAATAGTTGTCTGCCGAACTTCTTCTTCATTTTCCTTTCCTTCTCTTTGTCTGTGTTACGTCGTTCCAAGGTCGTCGGCGACCTTTTCAGCTCATGTGGGGTCGTCATTCGCCGAGCTCCTTTTCGGCTTTTATGCCATTCGGAGATACCCACTTGTCAGGTTCGCTCGGATTTTTCTCCGCTGAGGTCGGGGCTAAGTTCGGCTCCCTTGATAGTCTGAACGGAGAAGCCCACCGGGAGTTGGAGTAGCTCGATTCTTGTAAGAGCCAGGGCAAAGTTTTTCTGCAATCAAAGTCATAAGTAAAGTCTGGCTTCCGTAGAAGTCCGGGTGGAGTTGTCATGTAGCCGATGTTGGCGGCGGAGCCCGGCTCCCGTGGGAGTTTGGGTGAAGTCTTTTTTACGGCGGAACCCGGCTCCCGTAGGGGTCCGGGCGAAGTCTTCTTGGTGGTGGAACCCGGCTCCCGTAGGAGTCCGGGCGAAGTCTTCTTGGCGGTGGAACCCGGCTCCCGTAGGAGTCCGGGTGAAGTCTTCTTTTGCGGTGGAACCCGGCTCCCGTAGGAGTCCGGGTGAAGTCTTCTTTTGTGGCGGAACCCGGCTCCCGTAGGAGTCCGGGTGAAGTCTTCTTTGGCGTAGGAACCCGGCTCCCGTAGGAGTCCGGGCAAAGTCTTCTTGGCGGTGGAACCCGGCTCCGGTAGGAGTCCGGGTGAAGTCTTCTTTTGCGGCGGAACCCGGCTCCCATAGGAGTCCGGGTGAAGTCTTCTTTTGTGGCAGAACCCGGCTCCCGTAGGAGTCCGGGTGAAGTCTTCTTTTGCGTAGGAACCCGGCTCCCGTAGGAGTCCGGGCGAAGTCTTCTTGGCGGTGGAACTCGGCTCCCGTAGGAGTCCGGGTGAAGTCTTCTTTTACGGCGGAACCTGGCTCCCGTAGGAGTCCAGGTGAAGTCTTCTTTTGTGGTGGAACCCGGCTCCCGTAGGAGTCCGGGTGAAGTCTTCTTTGGCGTAGGAACCCGGCTCCCGTAGGAGTCCGGGCGAAGTCTTCTTGGCGGTGGAACCTGGCTCCCGTAGGAGTCCGGGTGAAGTCTTCTTGGCGGTGGAACCCGGCTCCCGTAGGAGTCCGGGTGAAGTCTTCTTTTGCGACGGAACCCGACTCCCGTAGGAGTCCGGGTGAAGTCTTCTTTGGCGTAGGAACCCAGCTCCCGTAGGAGTCCGGGCGAAGTCTTCTTGGCGGTGGAACCCGGCTCCCGTAGGAGTCCGGGTGAAGTCTTCTTGGCGGTGGAACCCGGCTCCCGTAGGAGTCCGGGTGAAGTCTTCTTTTGCGGCGGAACCCGGCTCCCGTAGGAGTCCGGGTGAAGTCTTCTTTGGCGTAGGAACCCAGCTCCCGTAGGAGTCCGGGCGAAGTCTTCTTGGCGGTGGAACCTGGCTCCCGTAGGAGTCCGGGTGAAGTCTTCTTGGCGGTGGAACCCGGCTCCCGTAGGAGTCCGGGTGAAGTCTTCTTTTGCGGTGGAACCCGGCTCCCGTAGGAGTCCGGACCTTCCACTTTGCTCATGTCAGTACGAGGTCCTCCTCCTGTTCCTGACAGGGCTGTGGGGGCACATTAGGGCGTTGTAAGGCCTCTCCCCCCATCCGGTCTAAAAGAACCAGGCCTTCGACTTTTATTAGGTCGCCCTCTCATTTTTGATACTGTCTACTTGAACTGTCCCAAGACAAATGGGCACGCATTTTTTGATTAGGATGAAATTACTGGTAGTGGTCAGCAAGTAGTGGGATCGTGCAGCACCTGCCGCAGGGAGTGGAGCAGCATCGTGGCCGTTGACACAGCCTGTCAGGGAGTAATGGTTTCGCCGCAGGGGGTGATGGAGCCGCACGGAATCTGCTACAGGATCATGGTTGTTATTGTGATGTGCCAAGAGACGCGGATCTGTTGATCGAGGCTCGGCAGTGGTCAGAGTTCGGCCTTTGTAGGAGTCTGGGAGGAGCCTCCTTTCGGTTGAGGTCGTGGGTGGAGTCTGGCTCCAGCAGCTGAAGCTGAGGTCGGAGACTGAGGTCGGAGCTTGGCTCCCGTAGGAGTCCTGGTGGAACCCTCTTAGAGCTGAAGTTGCAGGCGGAACCTGGCTCCCGTAGGAGTCCGGACGGTGCTGCCCTGCTGTCGATGGTGGAGCCTGGCTCCCATAGGAGTCCGGGCGGAGCCGTTCTGCTATCGATGGTGGAGCCCGGCTCCCATAGGAGTCCGGGCGGAGCCGTTCTGCTGTCGATGGTGGAGCCCGGCTCCCGTAGGAGTCCGGGCGGAGCCGTTCTGCTGTCGATGGTGGAGCCCGGCTCCCATAGGAGTCCAGGCGGAGCCGTTCTGCTGTCGATGGTGGAGCCCGGCTCCCGTAGGAGTCCGGGCGGAGCCGTTCTGCTGTCGATGGTGGAGCCCGGCTCCCGTAGGAGTCCGGGCGGAGCCGTTCTGCTGTCGATGGTGGAGTCCGGCTCCCGTAGGAGTCCGGGCGGAGCCGTTCTACTGTCGATGGTGGAGCCCGGCTCCCATAGGAGTCCGGGCGGAGCCGTTCTGCTGTCGATGGTGGAGCCCGGCTCCCGTAGGAGTCCGGGCGGAGCCGTTCTGCTGTCGATGGTGGAGCCCGGCTCCCGTAGGAGTCCGGGCGGAGCCGTTCTGCTGTCGATGGTGGAGCCTGGCTCCCGTAGGAGTCCGGGTGAAGTCTTCTTTTGCGGCGGAACCCGACTCCCGTAGGAGTCCGGGTGAAGTCTTCTTTTGTGGCGGAACCCGACTCCCGTAGGAGTCCGGGTGAAGTCTTCTTTGGCGTAGGAACCCGGCTCCCGTAGGAGTCCGGGCGAAGTCTTCTTGGTGGTGGAACCCGGCTCCCGTAGGAGTCCGGGTGAAGTCTTCTTTTGCGGCGAAACCCGGCTCCCGTAGGAGTCCGGGTGAAGTCTTCTTTTGTGGCGGAACCCGGCTCCCGTAGGAGTCTGGGTGAAGTCTTCTTTGGCGTAGGAACCCGGCTCCCGTAGGAGTCCGGGCGAAGTCTTCTTGGCGGTGGAACCCGGCTCCCGTAGGAGTCCGAGTGAAGTCTTCTTTTGCGGCGGAACCCGGCTCCCGTAGGAGTCCGGGTGAAGTCTTCTTTTGTGGCGGAACCCGGCTCCCGTAGGAGTCCGGGTGAAGTCTTCTTTGGCGTAGGAACCCGGCTCCCGTAGGAGTCCGGGCGAAGTCTTCTTGGCGGTGGAACCCGGCTCCCGTAGGAGTCCGGGTGAAGTCTTCTTAGCGTGGAACCAGGCTCCCGTAGGAGTCCGGGTGAAGTCTTCTTTTGCGACGGAACCCGCTCCCGTAGGAGTCCGGGTGAAGTCTTCTTTGGCGTAGGAACCCGGCTCCCGTAGGAGTCCGGGCGAAGTCTTCTTGGCGGTGAAACCCAGCTCCCATAGGAGCGGGTGAGTCTTCTTGGGGGAACCGGCTCCGTAGGAGTCCGGATGAAGTCTTCTTTTGCGGCGAAACCCAGCTCCCGTAGGAGTCCGGGTGAAGTCTTCTTTGGCATAGGAACCCGGCTCCCGTAGGAGTCCGGGTGAAGTCTTCTTGGTGGTGGAACCCGGCTCCCGTGGGAGTTTGGGTGAAGTCTTTTTTGCGGTGGAACCCGGCTCCCGTAGGGGTCCGGGCGAAGTCTTCTTGGCGGTGGAACCCGGCTCCCATAGGAGTCCGGGCGAAGTCTTCTTGGCGGTGGAACCCGGCTCCCGTAGGAGTCCGGGTGAAGTCTTCTTTTGCGGCGGAACCCGACTCCCGTAGGAGTCCGGACCTTCCACTTTGCTCATGTCAGTACGAGGTCCTCCTCCTGTTTCTGACAGGGCTGTGGGGGCACATTAGGGCATTGCAAGGCCTCTCCCCCCATCCGGTCTAAAAAAACCGGGCCTTCGACTTTGCTTAAGTTAGGGCGAGGTTCTCCTCCTGTCCCTAACAGGGCTGTGGGGGCACATTAGGGCGTTGTAAGGCCTCTCCCCCCATCCGGTCTAAAAGAACCGGGCCTTCGACTTTGCTCAAGTTAGGGCGAGGTTCTCCTCCTGTCCCTAACAGGGCTGTGGGGGCACATTAGGGTGTTGCAAGGCCTCTCCCCCCATCCGGTCTAAAAGAACCGGGCCTTTGACTTTGCTCAAGTTTGGGCGAGGTTCTCCTCCTGTCCCTAACAGGGCTGTGGGGGCACATTAGGGCGTTGTAAGGCCTCTCCCCCCATCCGGTCTAAAAGAATCGGGCCTTCGACTTTTATTAGGTCGCCCTCTCATTTTTGATACTGTCTACTTGAACTGTCCCAAGACAAATGGGCACGCATTTTTTGATTAGGACGAAATTACTGGTAGTACATCCGTAAGTTTTCTGAGCTCCAAGGTCGCGGGAGGTCGGCTCCTCCGAGTTCCTTGAGATAATAAGTTCTAGGCCGGACTACTTCTTTGGCCTCATAAGGTCCCTCCCAGTTTGGGGCAAGCTTCCCCTGGCCCTGTGGTTGTGAGACAGCAGCTCGTCGGAGCACTAGATCCCCTGCTTTGAATGCCTTGTTCTTGACTCGGGCGTTGTAATATCGGGCAACTTTCTGTCTGTAGGCTGCCATTCGAACCTGAGCAATCTCCCGCCTTTCTTCCAGTAGGTCGAGGTTGGCTCTGAGGCTTTGCGCATTTTGGGGTTCGTCGAATGCCACGACTCGTGCCGACGGGAGTTTAAGCTCGATCGGGATGACGGCTTCCATACCAAAGGCTAAAGCAAAGGGAGTCTCTCCTGTAGGCAACCTCTGGGTGGTCCGATAAGCCCATAGCACATGATAAAGTTCGTCCGCCCAAGTTTCTTTTGCTTTTTTGAGCCTGGTCTTAATCCCCTGCAAAAGGGTTCTGTTTGTTACCTCGGCTTCACCGTTCGCCTGAGGATGGGCCACTGATGTGAATTTGTGGAAGATGTTTAGGTCTTCACAGAATTCAGCAAATCTAGCTCCCGCGAATTGCCGTCCATTATCAGTGATGAGGGTTCTAAGCAAACCGAACCTGCACACGATCGATTTCCAGACGAAATCCTGCACTTTCGCTTCTGTGATTTTGGCTAGCGGCTCGGCCTCGACCCATTTGGTGAAGTAGTCGATTGCTACGAGGAGGAATTTCCTTTGACCAACGCCATGGGAAAGGGGCCAAGAATATCCATCCCCCACTGCGCAAAAGGCCATGGGGCACTCAAGGGTGTAAGCTCGGTAGCAGGTTGTCTCTGGACGTTGGCGTATCTCTGGCATCGATCACACTTTTTGACATATTCGATTGAATCACGATGCATTGTTGGCCAGTAATACCCTTGGCGGAGTAGCTTGTGGGATAGAGACCTGGCACCTAAATGGCTTCCACAAGCTCCCTCGTGTACTTTCCATAAAGCGTAGTCAGCTTCTGAGGGTCGGAGGCATCTCAAGAGAGGCAAGGAGTACGATCTTTTGTACAATTTGCCCTCATAAAGGATGTACCGGGAGGCTTGATTTCGGAGTTTCCGGGCTTCTTTCACGTCCTGGGGGAGAATCCCATCTCTAAGATAGGTTATTAGCGGGTCGACCCAGCTGGGCCCGTGGTCGATCTCCATTACGAGTCGCGGTTCTTCCGTACTCGGATGCTTTAAAACTTCAAAGAGGATGCCTTTTGGCAATTCGGCCGGAGCTGATGTCGCCAGTTTGGAGAGAAGATCGGCTCTGGTGTTCTCCGACCTTGAAATTTGCCTGATGTCGAAATCGCCAAAGGCAGGGATGAACTCCTTCACTTTCTCAAGATATTTGGCCATACTGTCCTCCCGTGCTTCAAAGCTCCCGCTGACTTGCCCCACCACAAGTTGGGAATCGCTGTGCACCCGGAGTTGACCTATTCCGAGCTCCCTAGTGATCCTCAACCCTGCGATCAGAGCTTCATACTCCGCGCCATTGTTTGTTGCGGGGAATTCGAAATGCAGAGCGTACTCCACAATGACTCCCTCCGGGCTGGTCAAGATCAGGCCTGCACCCGCGCCTGCCATGTTGGAAGATCCATCCACATGGAGGGTCCAAAAGCTATCGGAGGAACTGGCTTCTTCGTCGGGGGAGTTCGGTTGAGTCCTCAGGTCGTCAATTTTGCTTCGCTCAGGTTCGGCTTCCTCGGGGATGGTGCATTCTACTATGAAATTTGCCAATACTTGGGCTTTTATTGCCGGTCTAGGTTTGTAGTTGATGTCGAATTCTATGAGCTCGATTGCCCATTTCGCCATTCTCCCGGAGATATCAGCTCGGTGCAAAACCACCTTGATCGGTTGGTCGGTGAGTAACGTCACCGTGTGCCCTTGAAAGTAAGGCCGGAGTCTCCGAGCTGTAATCAACAAGGCGTAGGTCAGTTTTTCTAATTTAGTATACCTGGTCTCGGCGTCCCTCAACACGCGACTAATGTAGTAGACTGGTCACTGGACTTTCATTTCCTCTTTAACAAGGACAGCTGCAAGGGCTGTGGGAGAGACCGCCAGGTACAAAAATAATTCCTCCTTAGGCTCGGGCTTCGCCAGCAGTGGGGGCGAGCTAAGGTAGCTTTTCAATTCTTCGAATGCCTGTTGGCATTCAGGGATCCAACAGAAGTTCTTTGGCTGCTTGAGGGTTTGAAAGAAGGGCAGACATCGTTCGACCGACCTTGCGACAAAGCGATTAAGAGCCGCGACTCTTCCCATGAGGCATTGAACCTCCTTGATCGACCTTGGGGCAGTCATATTTTGGATGGTGCAAATTTTCTCCGGATTGGCCTCGATCCCGCGCCCCGACACCATGAAGCCCAGAAACTTTTTTGAGGTTACCCCAAAGGCGCATTTGGTCGGGTTCAGCTTCATTCTATACTTTCGAAGAGCACCCAAGGTTTCCTCGAGGTCGGCTACATGATTTTCGGAAGACCTGCTTTTCACGAGCATATCGTCCACATAAACCTCCATATTTCGATCGATCTGCTCCTTGAAGATTTTGTTCACCAGTCGTTGATAGGTTGCTCCCGCGTTCTTGAGGCCGAACGGCATAACCCTGTAGCAATAAAGGCCGCGATTAGTGATAAAAGCAGTCTTCTCTTCATCTTCCGATGCCATTCTAATCTGGTTATAGCCGGAGAATGCGTCCATAAAAGTGAGAAGCTCGTGGCCCGAGGTAGCATCCACCAGTTGGTCGATCCTGGGAAGGGGGTAGCTGTCCTTTGGGCAAGCCTTATTCAGCTTTTTGAAATCGATACACATCCTCCACTTGCCGTTTGCTTTCTTGACCAAGACAACATTGGAGATCCACTCTGGATAATTGACCTCCTTGATGAATCCGGCCTCGAGAAGTTTATCCACTTCCTCGGCTATTGCCTTCTGCCTCTTCGGGGCATGACTCCGGATTTTTTCTTTTGTTGGCTGATGTTTAGGGTCGACCGCCAGATGATGTTTCATGACTTCTGTGTCAATCCCCGGCATATCCGCCGGGACCCACCGAAAACATCCGCATTCCTTCAGAGAAAATCCATGAGATGCGTCCGCACCTCCTCCAGGTTGGAGCCAATTAACACCACATGCTCCGCATTCCCATCATTCAAAGGAATTGGTATTAGGTCCTCGATCGGGCCGCCCCTCTCTTCAGTGAGGTCGCCGCGCGCATCCAACCCGTCGACTGGATAGAGGTCCGCTTGATCGCTTCTTTGCAGGGCAATATTGTAGCAGTGCCTAGCCAGCGCTTGGTCTCCCCGAACTTCTCCAATCCCCTTGTCAGTGGGGAACTTCAACTTCAAATGGTAGGTTGAAACAACGGCTCTGAGGGCATTGAGGCCGGGTCGGCCAAGAATTGCATTGTAGGCAGATGGCGCCTTTACCACCAGGAAATTCACCATGGCTCTGGACTGCTTTGGATGCTGACCCGCGGTCACAGTTAGAGCTATCATTCCTTCCGTCGGAACGGTGTCACCAGTAAACCCTATCAAGGGGGAGCACATCGGCCTTAGATGACCGCCAAGAGTGGCCATTCTCGAAAAGGCACTGTAGAATAAGATGTCGGCCGAACTTCTGTTGTCGATGAGAATGCGACGGACGTCATAATCTGCTATATTCAAGGAAACTACGACCGCATCGTTATGAGGGAATTGGACTCCCTGGGCATCTTCTTCAGTGAAGGCTATGGGCTCTTCAACTTTTTGCCGCTTGAGGGGTGCAGCTGATGTGCTGATTGCCTCCTGCCGGGATTCCTCCGAGATGACGTTGACGGAATCCGGCGAAGACTGGTCATCCGGCCACCCTTTATCGGCAACCATAGCCGGAGGTAGTCGTGCAGAAACCTCGCGAGAGGGCATCGGACGGGGCAAAGAGGATTGGATGCCGGAAAAGATGGCCGAAAGTGGGTCCGTTGAGCGCTCCTTCAAGAACAAGGATGCTGCGAAGACACACCCCCTTCCTCTAGCGCCAATCCTGTTGGTGCAAAAATCCGCTTGTGCCGGAGAAGCTGGAGTCGGGGAAGCCGCGGTCGCCGCCGGGACCTGCAAGGGAAGTCTAAACCGGAGGTGGGGTTGCTCCGGCAAGACCCTCCGACGTTCAAGTCAGTTCTCTGCCTCAACAAGAATGGAGTGCTCGAACGAAGAATTTAGCAGAGTTTTGAGATAAGGAAAAGGAGCTTAAAGAATAACGTATCTGGGTCTCCCTTTTATAGGCGGAGGAGGCAAAGGATTGATGGCGACATTTGTAACCGCCTGGTAGTGGGCCGCCCATGGTCAGGGGAATTGATTGCGAAAGATAGTGGGGTAGACCTGTGGCCATCGTCATGGCCCGCCACGTAAGGCCTGTTGCAGGTAGTGGAGCGACGTCCGTTGCTGCTAGTTGTCAGCAAGTAGTGGGATCGTGCAGCACCTGCCGCAGGGAGAGGAGCAGCATCGTGGCCGTTGACACAGCCTGTCAGGGAGTAATGGTTTCGCCGCAGGGGGTGATGGAGCCGCACGGAATCCGCTACAGGATCATGGTTGTTATTGTGATGTGCCAAGAGACGCGGATCTGTTGATCGAGGCTCGGCAGTGGTCGGAGTTCGGCCTTTGTAGGAGTCCGGGAGGAGTCCTCCTTTCGGTTGAGGTCATGGGTGGAGTCTGGCTCTAGCAGCTGATGCTGAGGTCGGAGACTGAGGTCGGAGCTTGGCTCCCGTAGGAGTCCTGGTGGAACCCTCTTAGAGCCGAAGTTGCAGGCGGAACCTGGCTCCCGTAGGAGTCCGGACGGTGCCGCCCTGCTATCGATGGTGGAGCCCGGCTCCCGTAGGAGTCCGGGCGGAGCCGTTCTGCTGTCGATGATGGAGCCCGACTCCTATAGGAGTCCGGGCGGAGCCGTTCTGCTGTCGATGGTGGAGCCCGGCTCCCGTAGGAGTCCGGGCAGAGCCGTTCTGCTGTCGATGGTGGAGCCCGGCTCCCATAGGAGTCCGGGCGGAGCCGTTCTGCTGTCGATGGTGGAGCCCGGCTCCCGTAGGAGTCCGGGCGGAGCCGTTCTGCTGTCGATGGTGGAGCTCGGCTCCCGTAGGAGTCCGGCGGAGCCGTTCTGCTGTCGATGGTGGAGCCCGGCTCCCGTAGGAGTCCAGGCGGAGCCGTTCTGCTGTCGATGGTGGAGCCCGACTCCCGTAGGAGTCCAGGCGGAGCCGTTCTACTGTCGATGGTGGAGCCCGGCTCCCATAGGAGTCCGGGCGAAGCCGTTCTGCTGTCGATGGTGGAGCCCGACTCCCGTAGGAGTCCGGGCGGAGCCGTTCTGCTGTCGATGGTGGAGCCCGGCTCCCGTAGGAGTCCGGGCGGAGCCGTTCTGCTGTCGATGGTGGAGCCCGGCTCCCGTAGGAGTCCGGGCGGAGCCGTTCTGCTATCGATGGTGGAGCCCGGCTCCCGTAGGAGTCCGGGCGGAGCCGTTCTGCTGTCGATGGTGGAGCCCGGCTCCCGTAGGAGTCCGGACGGAGCCGTTCTGCTGTCGATGGTGGAGCCCGGCTCCCGTAGGAGTCCGGGCGGAGCCGTTCTGCTGTCGATGGTGGAGCCCGGCTCCCGTAGGAGTCCGGGTGGAGCCGTTCTGCTGTCGATTTCGACTGCGGGTATTTTATACCCAATAATGTATATATTTTAGGCCTGCTCTGATACCAGTTGATGGAAAGGGAACAGTTTTCCTCCAGAATGCCCAGGTTACATCTAAAATTTTTTTCTAATATTCTACTTATTTAAGGATCAAATCCTTATCTGAATCATAGTAGAACCATGGATAAAATCCTAAATTATCTGATATAAACCTTCACAGAGGCCTGGATATACAGACCCTCTACTTCGCATGCACGTCAGACGTTGTAGGAAAGCAGGATGAACTCCAATCCAATTGACTTCGCAACTCAATCAATCGAGGGATAAGATATGATGGTGTGACACCTCACACCAACAGGTGGGATGCCCAAGAAGGATCCACACCCAAGGAGAGGAGGCGGCAACAAAGGGAGAGATGTAAAAGATGAAAGACCTCTCTCTTCACACACCTGTCTCTCTCTCTTTTTCTCTTCTCTCAATTTGATTTTTTTACTTTTCTATTCTTTTCTCATCCATAAGTAAAGACCCTCTTTATTTATAGATGATTCTCATGACCTAATGAGAGGAGGACTCTTTATTCAAATCTGATTTGAATTGGTCCAATACTCATGAAGGAAGGACTCTTACATGAGATATAATTGCCATCACTTATGACATCCACTTTGCACCCACTCCCACACCCACTTGGGATGTCCCAAATAAGCATCAAACTAATTTTTGAGCATGCTTCATGAGTAGATATTCTCAATGCAAGTAGAAATACTCATATCTCATCCAAAATAGGTCCGATTCGAGTCTGATTTGAAGTCGGTTTGAAATAATTTTGAAAGACTGTCAATCCTAAACTCTTTAGAACTTTTATACCAAATCTAACTTAGATTTTAGACCTATTTAAGTCTAATTAATTCAGATCTAATCTAAAATTAATTAGTACTTAAATTTAATTTTTCATATGTTCCATGGTGTTGGGAATAGTGTCCCAAAGCCAATCGTCAGCCTGTTGACAGTTGTGCTTATTTTTGTATATGTACATGAATTATAAATTAATAAAAATTATTTTAGTATTTTTCATCTTAAAATATTTCATCTTCTAATGAACTCCTATATTGTGGTGAAGTCCTTAAGACTATTTAGACTCGACAAAGGAGGATTTATCGTTTAGTCCTTAAATCTGTTCGCGACCAAATGATACGTTGTTACCAAGGACGACAACATTTATCAAGCATAGGTCGTTGTGTGCCATATAGGTTGGTTATCCTCTTAACCAATGAGTGTGGAGACACTGGTATGGCATATAGATGAGATATAAGGGTACATCTGCACTGAACGTGACCGACTTCGGAGCTATTTCTGCTGTCAAGATTTGCTTCGATGGAATATGGATATAAATATCCCTCCAACCTGAGACTGCCACGATGACTTGCAAGCAACTCACTGCACTTAGGCACTGGACTACCTGAATTTCTAATTCAGTGACGGAAGGCTGCTGGGTGTAGTCAAGTACTTGACTTGTCGGTGCGTGTGTCAAGATGGGATTGACCACTCTAGTTTAGGAGCTGTGTACAGTCGTGTTTCAATTTAGCAAAACTTTGGCCAGGGTAGTCTTTGTGAGGAGTCACAGGACTGTTTGAGTTGAGCACGATTCGGATGATCTAATTAGGGTTGACAGTTTAACCCTGAGTCATCCTAAACACAGAGGTCAAAAGGATGAATTATATAGTAACCATATTCACGTAGGTTCTGAGTGTTGCGATTGTGACCATTCGATCTATCCGATCATCAGGTATCATTGCTAGATGGTCACTTCGATTAGTACAGAAATTGATTCTTGTGCTACCGGTTTAGGTTCGAACCTGCGGGGTCACACACATTAGAGGTTCCTATCTGATCTGATAGCTGGTGAAGAGTCCTTCATGTCTGAGATTCTGTGATCAAGAATCAGGATTCTCTAATCATGAATTCCACACATTTTGGATACCGGGGTCAAGAGTTCCACTGGTTTGGGACTCTTCGATCAGGGTTACATATCGATGAATTCTGATGCCCGATTACCCATCAGATTTGAACTCAATATTTATGAGAGATTTAATTAGTGATTTGATCATTAATTAACTCAATTTGATTGAGTAATTATTTTTTGGATCAAGTCCAATTGAATTGGATTCAGTTGGGTTTGACCCGATTAGGTTAAGAGTTGACCTAATCGTCGAGATGGTTTGGTCCCTGATTTGATCAGGGGTTGGGCTTAATCAATTCTTGATTTGATTAGGATTTTATTGAGCCTAATTAAGCCTAACTTAGTTGAATTTAAATTAGTCTAATTGGGCCTAACTTATTTGGTTCAATTAGGTTGGTTTAAATAATGAAACCACCTTGACACATTCTCCCTGCGCCACCTCACTTCCACTGCGCCCTTTTGAATTCACGAGAAGGAAGTTCTCATGAATTTTTTCTCACACAAAGCCCTCCTCATGCCCTACTTTAATGCGCCATATGAGTGGATAAGGATGATTGGTTGGCCATTCAAATTCAAAACAAAGTTTGAATTTGAATGAGCAACCAATCTTAGCGCCTTGACCTTATCCTCTTTTAACACCCCATTTATTACATGAGAAAATATTTCTCATGAAATCACTCACACACAAATTAAGCCATGCCCTCCTCTTCTCACGTCCTTAGTGGATAGGAATAAATTGGTTTCCATTTGAATTCAAAATTTGATTTGAATTCAAATGTGCAATTACTCATCTTTATCCTCTCACGTGGATAAGACATTTGACATTGTTTTAAAAGGAGGAGAAGAGTGGGGTGTGTGCAAGAAAAATTTAAAAAAAAAAAAAATTTGGATGTGAGGAATCCTTGTGTGCAAGGTGAAGGTCAATATCCTTCCGAGAGAAAAAGAAAGAAAAAGTGTGCGCAGGGTTTCAGTGAGTTCTTCAGGGTTTCAGCCTGAAGTTCGAAAAGTGAGAAGGTGATCTTCAACATCCTCTCAAGCACGTCTGCTGACGATCTGGAGCATCCAAAGAATCGACAGACATTGATCAAAGGAGTTCGATCAGCATCGACCGTCAAAAGGGCTCTACAACGAGCTAGCACTCATGAGGAGTCGATCAGACCGGGAGCTTCATGTGGATGGTCCGCAGAGGCCAAATATACTGTGTGACTATATCATGATGATCAGACTCTCTCGATGGTGATCAGATTACGACAATCTACTACCCGCACAAAGGTATTGTGTTCTGAACACATTACAGTAAACTGTTTACTGTTTCTATCAGTGTCTGCCTTCTCTTCGAGAGCCTTGTTTCAGTGGGCATCTTCTCGAGCCGTAGATGTCTTCCAAATCGTCCCTGTCTTCGTCCCTCTGGTCCCTCAGAGCGATATAGGTTAGTTCCAGCACCTTCAACCTTCTTCCCACCGCCTAGGGACTTCTTCTCTGTCATTATTTTTTGTATCCCTCCGAGTTAGTTTCCTGTGGCCTCTCGTCCCCCATCCTGTCCATCTTCTTAGGGACCTTTAAAGCCCTCCTTCGAAACTTCCCGAAATATCGTCCGGCTCTTCCGCTCCCTGCAGTTTCGGGAGCTCTTCCGCCTCACACCTCCAGGTCCCCTGCTCTGTAGACGAACCTGCATCTAGGGCTGGGCTCCGCCCGATTTTTGCACCGGGCGCCATTCCATGTTTTCTGACCTCGGAGGAACTCCTTCTGATAAGGGTTCAGTATGAAGTTCCTCCGGAGTACGACCTGGAGCTGCCTGGCCCTTCTGACCGGGCCAGCACTCCCCCATCTAGTCGTTTTTGTTTGTACCAGGAAGCGTTCCGTGCCGGACTCCGGCTTCTGCTTCCTCCCTTTGTTGTTGCTTTCTTTCGCTTCTTAGACATCTCCTTGGCTTCCGTGGCCCTGAATTCTTTTAGGTTTTTGATAGGATTTCTCTCCCTTTGCCACGTAGTCGAGGTCCAACCGTCCCTCTCCCTGTTTAGGCACTTCTATACTTTCAAGCGCCATCCTTCGACGAAGAACTGGTGGTACTTCTCCCTCCAGTTCGGCAAGAAGGGGTTGCTGAAAGGCGCCCCTTCTTCAATCCATAATTGGAAGGGAAAATATCTCTTCGTCCACTGCCCGACTTTGAGACTGGGCCTGCCCCCTTGGGGCTCTCTGAGGGATTCTGTCCGCCGGGCCCCCAGCCTGGGGGAGGATGACCTCCAGGCTGCCCGGAAGCTTTTAGCTTACTCCGCTCCTTCCCTTCCCAATCTTCTGAGGGAGCAATTTCTTTTCAACATCAGTCTGAGTCCCCAGGATCCAGCGAGTATTCATCTTTTACCTTATCTTCTCTTTTCATGCCTTTCTCCTTTTCCTTTCTCTTTTTACCTCTTCTTCCTTCTCTCTCTTTTTCCCCTCTGTTTCTTTCTTTCTTTCTTCCCCTTTCTTCTCTCTTTTTTTTTTTTTTTTTTTTGACTCTTGACTGATTGGTTTGCTTTTTTTTCTTCTTTCCTTTTCTCTCTCCTTTTTCTCTTTTTCTTCTCTTTTTTTTTTTTTTAGGAATGGACGCCGAAGCAGCGCGGATGCTTGCCAGGGGCCTTAGGGCCCACAAGAGAAAGGGCGCTGCGACCTCCGGATTGGCGAAGAGGGCCAGGGCGGAGGAGTCGAGCTTAGCTGCACCCGTCCAGGTGGCCCCGGCCATCGACATTCCCTCGGATGCCGAGCCAACGACTCCCCGGGCCTCCTCGAGGAGCCCACCGAGTGGGGCCCCCATTTCGGGGGTCCGCTCCACGGAGGCGCCCATAGCCGAGAGGAAAAGAAGGAAATCGATGGCCCGCAAGGTGAGTAGCCATCGAACTGCTGCGGATGAGTCCCTCTGCTCTGAAGAGGGGTCGGAGAATCCCTTCAACGATAGGGACTTGATCAGGCGGCTGATCGACGGTTGCATTCTGCCTGACGTCGTTGAGAGGATCGACCGCGTCGATCCTGAGCAGCGGGTCTGGGACTCTTTGGGGTCCTTCCTTGAGATAAGCGGATCTTCATTTACATGGCTATTCGGCCTTTGTTCTAATTTCCTAGCTGCCCTTGCAGATTGGGCACCAGCTCCTCGCCTATATCGAGGCGGTGAGCCGTGCGAGGAGGGACATCCTCCAGGTGGAGGAACACTGTCAGGCCGAGGTTGCTCGCCTCCAAGCAAAGACGGTCAAAGTAGTCGCCCTCCAGGAGGCCTTGGAAAGAGAGAAACGAGCCCGGGAGGAGGAGAGGCAGACCTTGGAGGAATCGGCGAGAAAGGCGAAGGCCGAGGTCACCAACTTGGTCGAGCAAACTCCGGTCCTGGTCTCGGAGGCCAGAGTCCTTACGGTAGAGGAATTCAAGGCCTCCGCGGAGATGAGGGACCTGAAGGTCCAATTTGGCCAGGAAGCGTTCATAAAGGGGTTCGAGCTCTGCCAAAAGAAGGTGGCCAGAAAATTTCTAGAGCTCGACCTCAGCTTCCTAGGCGAGGAGTCTGAAGATGAGACCGGTCCCTCGCCAGCCACCACTGCTGTCGCAGCCCCCTTGCCGGGGACGTCGAGTTCTCCACCCCCCGCCCCCGAGGTCTGAGACCTCTGATCTTGTACCTTTATTTCGTCGTAATTTTTTTTTTCTGTTTGTCTTCAAAAATTATCCAATCAATAAAGTTGAATTTCTTATTGCGGACGGCTTCTCCTCCCCCCCTCCTTCTCTCTGTTCTCCTTCCTGCAATGAGTCGTGCTTTGACGCTTTTGCCTTCCGATGGCAGTGTCCTGCAGAGGCACTCCCCCTACCCCTGGGGGTCCCGCTGAAATCGACGATCCAGCGGCTGAAGAAGGAAGTCCTTCACCTGACAAAGAAGTTAAAGAAGATGGAAGGCGAGCTCCGCAGATTGAGAGAAGGTCATTCTGAAGCCACCGCTGAGGCCACCCACTTTCGGAATCTCCACGTGAAGGGGATCATGGAGTATAGCTGTAGGAAGGCGGACTTCGCGAAGGAACTCGAAGAATGCAAGAAGAGCGCCAGCGATCGAATTTGGGCCCAGGCCGCCAGGATCAGTACCCTCAAGGTGGAACTGTCAGCTGCGAAGGGGAAGATCGGCCAGCTGGAAGGAAATTCATCCTGGCTCTTGGCTCGGGTCGACGGTGACCAAGAGTGGTCAAAGAAGGTCTCCGACCTTCAGCAGCAACTTCAGGACGTCGAGGTGAGCCACGACGTGCATCGGGCTAGTTGGCGCAGGCAGGTGGAAGAATATAAAGGGAGGTTCAGGGCGACGGCCGACGAAGTCATCCATCTCCAGCGGCAGCTAGCTAGCAGGGCACAGCTTACTTCCGCCCGAGATTCTGATGAGCTCCAAGCCCTAAAAGGCACCGTTGAGGAGATTTCTGTCTCCCTCGGGGAAAAGACAGCTGAGCTGCAATAACTGAAGATCCAACTGGCATACGAGCAGCGGGCCGTCGCGGACGCAGAGGTGGAATCCGAGGTCTTGAGGAAGAGGCGTTGAGAGGCAGAGGCCGAGAGCCAGCGACTTCGTCGGGCACTCCGGGATGCGCTGCAGAAAAAAGGAGAGCTAGAAGAAGAAATTGAGAATCTAAGGCAGTCCTGGTTAAGGGATGGAGTAGATAATTCTAGGTCTGAGGGAGCAGGGCCTCCTTAGAGCTCTTTTCGTCTTTCTATCTTTTCATGTATTTACTTCCCTTTTTGTCATTTTGCCTTTCTTTCCTTGGCCTTCCGAGCTTTGTAGCGTGTATATCGAAAATGGAATGAAAAGGGCATTTTGTGTTACCTCGTCCGCGCGTTGCACTAAATTGCCGTCCGCCGAACTTTTCTTGTCATTTGACTTGTCTGATGTAGACGTCGTTGGAGGGCACCCGATCGTCGATGCATTAGCTCGCCTTTCTCGTCGTACATGGCCACAAGCCCGAGCTTGGCCGTCCGGGCTCCGCATTATTTTGGGGATGTCGTTGTCTTCCTAACCGGTGTCGAAAGTCTTTTTAGAGGTCGGGGGTGTTCGGTAGGAACTCCCCGTTTCAGTTGGGACGAAGTCCTTTAGGTCTTTTGGTGCGGTTCATCCTTCATCAGTTCCCGTCGTTGTTCGTCATCCTTCCTTTTTAATTTTCCTCCTCTTCTCAAAGTGAGGGCCCTCCTCCCGCTTTTCATGGGGTTGCATAGAAGCGAGGAGGTACCGCTGAGGGGCTTTTTTCTTTCATCCGATCTTATTGAGCGGCCAGGTTTCGCCGCCATCAGCCCTTGCTGCAGAAGTCGCGGGTGGAGCCCAGCTCCCGTCGGAGTCCGGGTGGGGTCTTCCTTGGCGTCGTGTACAGAGCCCGGCTCCCGTAGGAGTCCGGGTGGAGTCTTCCTTGGCATCGTGGATGGAGTCCGGCTCCCGTAGGAGTCCGAGTGGAGTCTTCCTTGGCATCGTGGATGGAGCCCGGCTCCCGTAGGAGTCCGGGCCTTCCACTTTGCTCGAGCCAGGGCGAGGTTCTCCTCCCGTTCCTGGCTTAGATGCGGGGGCGCGTTAGGGCGCTGTAAGGCCTCTCCCCCCATCCGGTCTAAAAGAATCGGGCCTTTGACTTTGCTCATGTCAGGACGAGGTTCTCCTCCTGTTCCTGACATGGATGTGGGGGCACATTAGGGCGCTGTAAGGCCTCTCCCTCCATTCGGTCTAAAAGAACCGGGCCTTTGACTTTGCTCATGTCAGGACGAGGTTCTCCTCCTGTTCCTGACATGGCTGTGGGGGCACATTAGGGCGTTGTAAGGCCTCTCCCCCCATCCGATCTAAAAGAACCGGGCCTTTGACTTTGCTCATGTCAGGACGAGGTTCTCCTCCTGTTCCTGACATGGCTGTGGGGGCACATTAGGGCGTTGTAAGGCCTCTCCCCCCATCCGGTCTGAAAGAACCGGGCCTTTGACTTTGCTCATGTCAGGACGAGGTTCTCCTCCTGTTCCTGACATGGCTGTGGGGGCACATTAGGGCATTGTAAGGTCTCTCCCCCCATCCGATTTCGAGATAGTCGGACTTTCATTTTAGGTATGTTAGGATAGGGTTTTCCCCCATTCCTAACATAACTTTGTTTCAAGCGTTTGGAGGGATCATATCCAGTCGTAACAAATCCACGCCAGATGGGAAGAGTACGTCAAGTAGAAAGAAATTTAGATTCAAGGTGAAATCGTAAGTGATACATTTACAGATTTTTCGAGTTCCACGGTCGCGGGTGGTCCGCTCCTCCTTGAGGCCCTCCGGTGATGGAGTCGATGGTCCCGATGGGAGGTCGGTCCCCGGGCTGCTCCTCCCTTCTTGGCGGTTCAGGCTGCGGAAGGGCCCTTGGCCGATCTCCTCTACCCTCAGGCCTGCGTCGGATAAACCTGTCGAGTCGACCTCGCCGAATGAGCTCCTCGATCTCATCCCGAAGCTGGATGCATTCCTCTGTGTCGTGGCCGTGGTCGCGGTGGTAGAGGCAGAACTTGTTGGGGTTGCGCTTTCCGGGGTGTGTGCGCATCCTCTCCGGTCTAGGGAGCTGCTCCCTGACCTCCATCAATACCTGGGCCTTCGAGGTGTTGAGGGGGGCATAGTTGCGGAATCTCCCTGGTGGGGAACCCCGTCGAACCCCGTGATCCAGGCTTCTCTGCCTGCGCGCCCGGGGTGGAGTATGGGTGCGCTTATGCCCAGGAGGGGATCGAGAACGCAGCCGGGCTTCCTTTGGCCTTTTTTCAATTACGGGCTTACTCGAGTCTCCCGCTTGCCGCTCCCTCACCGTCTCTTCATCCTTCATTTTGAAGGCTTCTTCCGCTCGGGCGTATCCTTCGGCCCGGGCCAGCAAATCAGCAAAATCCCTAGGATACTTCTTCTCCAGGGAGAACAAAAGATCATTCTTCTGAAGGCCACCCTTCAGGACGACCATTGCGACTGATTGGTCCAAGTTTCGGACCTCCAGCACCGCGATGTTGAAGCGGTTGATGTAGGCCCGAATGGACTCCCCTTCCCTCTGCTTGATGTTGATGAGGGACTCCGAACCCTTCCAGGGGTGCCGGCTGCTGACAAAATGGGCCATAAATTGGTGGCTCATTTGATCGAAGGAAAAGATGGTATCTGATTTCAAAGCCGAGTACCAGTTCCTTACCGCTCCCTTCAAGGTGGACGGGAAGGCCCGGCATAGAATGGCATCAGGAGCACCGTGAAGCAGCATCATCATCCGGAAGGCCTCCAGATGATCAACTGGGTCCGAAGTCCCGTCGTAGCTTTCGAACTGGGGAAGCTTGAAGTTTGGCGGGATCGATTCCTGCATGATCATTTGGGAGAAGGGAGGGTCAGTACAAATATCCTCACCATAAGCAAGAGACGCATGGCGGAGTTCTTCGATCCGCCGGTTCATCTCCTGGAGCCTTTGGTCCAGGAAATCCTCTCGACTTCGAGTCTCAAGGGTCTTCTGGCAGAATGGGGGCAGGGATCTTCCAGGGGTGGAGTCGTGGTCTGATTGAGGGCTCTCTATCCTCGGGTTCATTTTTTCAGGAAGGACGGGGCGGCTGGCCCAGGTGGCCCGCCCCACCACCGGATTCTGGTGTTCCGGGGATGCCCTTTTCGGGCGTACCGATGCCTGCGGCTACTGCTGCTGCATAGCTTGCACAGCTTTGGTGAGGCCTCTGACCTGCTGTGCCAGTAGGTCAAACTGCTCAGCACCGACCGCCGCCATCGGAGGAGGAGGAGGAGGTTGAGAAACAGGAGGGGAGGTCGGAGCCTGAGATCTGGCCGCGGAGGCCGTGGACCGTCGCGTGGATGCCTTGCGAGGAGGCATCAAGTATGGATCCCGTGGGGGAACAAGGAGTGGGTGTCGGAGGAGATGATCGGGGACGGCTCTGTTGAATGCTCCTTCAAGAATAAGGGTACTGCGAAGACACAGGCCCCTTCCTCTAGCGCCAATCCTGTTGGTACAAAAATCTGCTTGCGTCGGAGAAGCTGGAGTCGAGGAAGTCGCGGTCGCCGCCGGGACCTACAAAGGAAGTCTAAACTGGAGGTGGGGTTGCTCCGACAAGACCCTCCGACGCTCAAGACAGTTCTCTGCCTCAACAAGAATGGAGTGCTCGAACGGAGAATTTAGCAGAGTTTTTAGATGAAAGATGAGAGCTTATTGAATAACATATCTGGAGCCCCCTTTTATAGGCGGAGGGGGCAGTAGCCTGACAGCGACCTCTGTAACCGTCTGGCAGTGGGCTGCCCAGGGTCAGGCGGAGTTTGCTGTGAAGAGTAGTGGAGTGGACCCGTGGCTATCACCGGGGTGTGCCACGTGGAGTCTGTCGCGGGGAGTGGAGCGGCGTCTGTTGTCGCGACTTGCCAGCGGATGGGAGAATCGCGCGGTATCCGTCGCAGGAAGTGGAGCAGGATCCTGACCGTTATTGTGGCCTGCCAGGGAGTAGTGGAGCTGCGCGAGATCCATCGTAGGAAGTGGAGTAGTGCTATGACCGTGACTGTGGCCTGTCAGGGAGTGATGGAGCTGCGCGGAATCCGTCGTAGGAAGTGGAGCAGTGCTGTGACCGTTACTGCGGCCTGTCAGGGAGTGATGGAGTTGCGCGAAATCCGCCGTAGGAAGTGGAGCAGGATCGTGGCCGTTATTGTGGCCTGCCAGGGAGTGCAGATCCGTCGACTGAAGTTCGACAGCGGTCGGAGCTGATGACGGAGTCTGGCTCCCGTAGGAGTCCAGGCGGAGTCCTCCTTGCGGTTGGAGTCGTGGGTGGAGCCCGACTCCCGTGGGAGTCCAGGCGGAGTCCTCTCGGAGTTGAAGTCGCGGGCAGAGCCCGGCTCCCGTAGGAGTCCGGGCGGAGTCCTCCTTGCGGTTGGAGTCGTGGGCGGAGCCCGGCTCCCGTAGGAGTTCGGGCGGAGTCCTCTCGGAGTTGAAGTCGCGGGCGGAGCCCGGCTCCCGTAGGAGTCCGGGCGGAGTCCCCTGCAATCAAAATCAGGTGCGAAGTCTGGCTCCCGTAGGAGTCCGAACGGATCTTACCGGCAGTCGAAGTTGGCGACGAAGCCCGGCTCCCGTGGGAGTCCGGGCGGGGTCCCCCTTGAGGTCGGAGTCGTGGGCGGAGTCCGGCTCCCGTGGGAGTCCGGGCGGAGTCCTCTCGGAGTTGAAGTCGCGGGCGGAGCCCGGCTCCCATAGGAGTCTGGACGGAGTCCTCTCGGAGTAGAAGTCGCGGGCGGAGCCCGGCTCCTGTAGGAGTCTGGGCGGAGTCCCCTGCAATCAAAATCAGGTGCGAAGTCTGGCTCCCGTAGGAGTCCGGACGGATCCTACCGGCAGTCGAAGTTGGCGACGAAGCCCGGCTCCCATGGGAGTCCGGGTGGGGTCCCCCTTGAGGTCGGAGTCGTGGGCGGAGTCTGGCTCCCGTGGGAGTCCGGGCGGAGTCCTCTCGGAGTTGAAGTCGCGGGTGGAGCCCGGCTCCCGTAGGAGTCCGGACGGAGTCCTCTCGGAGTTGAAGTCGCGGGCGGAGCCCGGCTCCTGTAGATGTCCGAGCGGAGTCCCCTGCAATCGAAATTAGGTGCGAAGTCTGGCTTCCGTAGGAGTCCGGATGGATCCTACCGGCAGTCGAAGTTGGCGACGAAGCCCGGCTCCCGTGGGAGTCCGGGCGGGGTCCCCCTTGAGGTTGGAGTCGAGGACGAAGCCCGGCTCTCGTAGGAGTCCGGGCGGAGTCTTCCTGCAATTAAAGTCAAAGGCGAAGTCTGACTCACGTAGGAGTCCGGACAAGGCTTACCGACAGTTGATGTTGAGGATGGAGCCCGGCTCCCGTAGGAGTTCGGGCGGAGTCTACTTGCGGTTGAAGCTGTCGGCGGAGTCCGGCTCCCGTAGGAGTCCAGACGAAGTCTGTCTGCAGCCGTTGGAGTCGAGGATGAAGCCCGACTCCCATAGGAGTCCGAGCGGAGTCTTCCTGCAATTAAAGTCAAAGGCGAAGTCCGGCTCCCGTAGGAGTCCGGACAAGGCTTACTGGCAGTTGATGTTGAGGACGGAGCCCGGCTCCCGTAGGAGTTCGAGCGGAGTCTACTTGCGGTTGAAGTTGTCGGCGGAGTCCGGCTCCCGTAGGAGTCCGGACGAAGTCTGTCTGCAGCCGTTGGAGTCGAGGACGAAGCCCGGCTCCCGTAGGAGTCCGGGCGGAGTCCTCCTGGAGTTGATGCTGCGATCGGAGCCCGGTTCCCATAGGAGTCTGGGTGGAGTCCTCCTTGAGCTGATTCTGCTGAGGACTTCGGCTGTGGGTATTTTATACCCAACAGGACCTAATTTTGATAGCTGGTATCAAAAATTAAAAATCATCCTTGAGCATGAGCGGATCTTTTATGTAGTAACGGATCCGGCACCTGAGGAGCCAGTCCTGAATGCTAGAGGGACAGTCTGAGACACTTACCAGAAGTGGCTCAACGACCGCACCACCATCCGATGCATAATGCTGGCGGCAATGAATGATGAGTTCAGCCGCAGGTTCGAGAATGCCCTACCACAGGAGATACTTCAAATGTTGAACGACTCTTTTGGCATGCCTGACGACGTTGAAAGGAACAAAACTAATTGTGCCATTTTCAATGCTCGGATGAGGGATGGAGCCTCAGTCACTGATCATGTACTGCACATGATCGAAATGATTGAGTGCCTAAGTAAACTGGGTTTTTTCTTGCACGAGCAGCTCGGTAAGGATGCGATCCTTAATTCTCTGCCCAAGTCCTTCCTTCTCTTACTCATTTTCGAATGACAAAGCCTGCAGTGAACTACCACGGCTTGTTGGGGTTGCTGCAGAACTTTGAAAAGGACCATCAGCTCCATAAGGAGTCGGTGAATGTTGTGGGAGGGTCTTCTTCTGGTCGTCGACCCTTTGAGAAAGGGAAGAAGAACAAGAAGAAGAACAAGAAGAAGGTGCAACTGCATGCTGGGACGTCTGCACAGGGTCAAACCAAGAAGCACAAGCCCGACCAGAGCTAGGCGGTGTACTTTTTTTGCAAGAAGTAGGGGCACTAGAAGAGGAACTGTCCTCTATACATTGCCTCACTGGACCCGAACAGGTCGAAGAAGAAGCAAGGTACTTATATGATAACACCTTGCAACTTTTTTATTTGTGATACTACTGCCTGGGTATTGGATACCGGAGCCCTTATCAAATTTGCAATTTGATGCAGGGTCTGCAGGTCAGTAAGAGATTTGATGAAGGTGAGAGATTCCTGAATGTTGGAGATGGAAGCAAAGTTTCAGTTCTAGCATTAGGAATCATGAACCTTGTAATCAAATCTCGAAATATAATTCTGAGTGAATGTCACTATTGTCCAAGCTTTCTATTAAATATTATTTCTGTAGGCCTTTTGGCCATGAACGGTTATCAATTTTTAATAAAAGAAAATATTTGCAATATCATTTTGAATGGTGTTACAATGTTTGTTAGACAACTTAATAATAGAATTTACTTTCTATCACAACCTGTTAATGTGGTTCAAACCTCCGGTAAATGCCCTAGAATAGATAGTGTCAGAAGTCTACCTTTGGCACTGTAGGCTAGGTCATATCAATAAGAATAGGATAAACAGATTGGCTCAAGAAGAAATTCTTGAAGTAGGTGATTATGAATCATGTCTAACCTGTGAGTCATGTCTTCTTGGTAAAATGACCAAGTCACCTTTTACTGAAAAAGGTGAGCGAGCCAGTGAACTCTTGGCTCTGGTACATTTTGATGTATGTGGACCCATGAGCTCAAGTGCAAGAGGTGGATATTTCTACTTCATAATCTTCACAGACGACCTATCGAGATATAGATATGTCTATTTAATGAAGCATAAGTCAGAGTCGTTTGAAATGTTCAAACTATTCTGAAATGAGATAGAAAAACAAACTGAAAAGTGTATTAAAACTCTTCGATCTGATCGAGGAGGTGAATACCTTTTCAATAATTTTCTGACATATCTTGGGGAGAATGGGATTCTCTCTCAGTGGATACCTCCTGGAACACCACAGCATAATGGTGTGTCTGAAAGGAGGAATCGGACCTTGTTGGACATGGTTCGATCCATGATGGGGTTTGCTGGTCTACCGATCTCTCTTTAGGGATATGCGCTCGAATTAGCTTGCTACCTTCTAAATAGGGTTCCGAGTAAGTCTGTAAATAAAATGCTGTATGAGATATGGATAGGACATAAGCCAGTACTCTCGCACCTTAGGGTTTGGGGGTGTCCGACTTATGTGAAACGTTTAATTACGGACAAGCTTGGATCTAGGTCTGACAAGTGTAATTTTATAGGGTACCCAAAAGAGACCAAAGGGTAGTACTTCTACCTAGCTGATGAGCAAAAAGTGTTTGTCAGTCTTAAGGCAATCTTTTTGGAAAGGAAGTTCCTTGGTGAAGGGACTGTTGCCTCTAAGGTCGAACTTGACGAAATTCGACAGGTAGAAAATCCGATGCAAGTTGCTGAACCTAAACCGGATTTGATTAGATCAGATCCGGAGCCCATTGTTCAAGCACCCTTAAGGCGATCTGGTAGAGTACCACGTCAACTGGATAGATACTATGATTTCTTGGTCCGGGACGATGATCCTATCGAACTTGATGAAAATGATGAGGATCCGATCACCTACATGGATGCAATATAGAGATCCGACTCTGAGAAATGGCTAGAGGCCATGAAATCCGAAATGGAGTCCATGAAGGTCAACGATGTGTGGACATTGGTTGACCCACCCGAAGGAGTAAAACCCATAGGGTGTAAGTGGGTCTTCAAAAGGAAGAGGGGCACAGACGGAAAGGTGAAAACCTATAAAGCCCATCTGGTTGCCAAGGGATATCGTCAATGTTATGGTATAGACTATGACGAGATATTTTCTCCTGTGGCAATGCTCAAATCCATTCGGATTATGCTTGCGATAGCTGTCCATCTGGACTATGAAATCTGACAGATGGATGTGAAGACAGCTTTCCTAAATGGAGAGCTGGACGAAGAGGTGTATATGATACAACCTGAAGGATTCATATCCACAGATGAGTCTAAGGTGTGCAGACTACAGAGATCCATTTATGGACTTAAGCAGGCATCCCAGAGTTGGAACATACATTTTGATAGGACGATCAAGACGTATGGCTTTGTTAAGAACGGAGAAGAGCCTTGCATTTATAAGTGGGCTAATGGTCCAGTAGTGGTATTTCTAGTATTGTATGTGGATGATATTCTCTTAATCGGAAATGATGTCCCTGTATTACAGGGAATAAAGATTTGACTGTCGTCACAGTTCTCCATGAAGGATTTGAGAGAAGCTTCCTACATCCTAAGGATGAGGATCTATAGGGATAGATCTAAAAGGTTGCTTGGTTTATCCCAGTCTACGTACATAGATACTATGCTGAAGAGGTTCAGCATGGAGAATTCCAAGAAAGGCTATCTACCGATAGGCCATGAATTTCTCTCTCGAAGAGGGATTGTCCGACAACACCTCAAGAGAGAGAGCGTATGGGTAGGATTCCATATGCTTCGATAGTGGGATCTATCATGTATGCCATGACATGTACACGACCAGATGTGGCATACTCACTAGGGGTAGTGAGTAGATACCAATCTAATCCAGGGAAGAATCACTGGAAGGTTGTTAAAACTATCCTGAAGTATTTAAGAAATACTAAGGATCAGTGGCTTGTTTATGGTGAATTGGACTTGAGACTTATAGGGTTTACAGACTCTAGTTTCCAGTCTGATCACGATGACAGCAAAAGTGTGTCGGGATTTATTTTTACCCTTAATGGTGGGGCTGTCTACTGGAAGAGTTCCAAGCAACACACGGTGGCTGATTCAGTTTGCGAGACGGAGTATGTCGCTGCATCAGATGCTGCCAAAGAAGTGGTGTGGCTGAGGAAGTTCATCACCGAGCTCGGAGTAGCACCCTCCCTTGTTGGTCCAGTTCTGCTTTACTGTGACAGCTCTGGAGCCATTGCTCAGGCGAAGGAACTGAAGGCACACCAGCAGACGAAGCATATTCTGCACTGCTACCATCTCATCCGAAAAATTATGGATCAAGGTGACGTCGACCTTCAGAAGATCAACAAAAAAGAGAACCTGGCCGACCCATTCACTAAAACCATTGCGGTGAAGGAGTTCGACAACTACAAGTCGAAGATGGGTATTAGATACTGCACCGATTGGCTTTAGGCCAAGTGGGAGATTGTTGGGAATAGTGTCCCAAAGCCAATCTCAGCCTGTTGACGGTTGTGCTTATTTTTGTATATGTACATGAATTATAAATTAATAAAAATTATTTTAGCATTTTTCATCACAAAATATTTCATCTTCTAATGAACTCCTATATTGTGGTGAAGTCCTTAGGACTATTTAGACTCGACAAAGAAAGATTTGTCATTTAGTCCTTAAATTTGTTCACGACCAAATGATACGTTGTTATCAAGGACGACAACGTTTATCAAGCATAGGTCGTTGTGTGTCATATAGGTTGGTTGTCCTCTTAACCAATGAGTGTGGAGACACTGGTATGGCATACAGATGAGATGTAAGGGTACGTCTGCACTGAACGTGACCGACTCTGGAGCTATTTCTGCTGTCAAGATTTACTCCGATGGAATATGGGTATAAATATCTCTCTGACCTGAGACCGCCACGGTGACTTGCAAGCAACTCACTACACTTAGGCACTGGACTATCTGAATTTCTAATTCAGTGATGGAAGGCTGCTGGGTGTAGTCAAGTACTTGACTTATCGGTGCGTGTGTCAAGATAGGATTGACCACTCCAGTTTAGGAGCTGTGTATAGTCATATTTCAATTTAGCAAAACTTTGGCCAGGATAGTCTTTGTGAGGAGTCACAGGACTGTTTGAGTTGAGCACGATTCGGATGATCTAATCAGGGTTGACAGTTTCACCCTGAGTCATCCTAAACACAAAGGTCAAAAGGATGAATTATACAGTAACCATATTCACGTAGGTTCTGAGTGTTGCGATTGCGACCATTCGATCTATCCGATCGTCCGGTACCATTGCTAGATGGTCACTTCGATTAGTACAGGAATTGGTTCCTGTGCTACCGGCTTAGGTTAGAACCTGCGGGGTCACACACATTAGAGGTTCCTATCTGATCTGATAGCTGGTGAAGAGTCCTTCATGTCTGAGATTTTGTGATCAAGAATCAGGATTCACTGATCACGAATTTCACATATTTTGGGTACCGGGGTTAAGAGTCCCACTGGTTTGGGACTCTTCGATCAGGGTTGCATATCGATGAATTCTGATGTCCGATTACCCATCGGATTTGGACTCAATATTTATGAGAGGTTTAATTAGTGATTTGATCACTAATTAACTCAATTTGATTGAGTAATTATTTTTTGGATCAAGTCCAATTGAATTGGATTCAGTTGGGTTTGACCCGATTAGATTAAGAGTTGACCTAATCGTCGAGATGGTTTTGTCCCTGATTTGATCAGGGGTTGGGCTTAATCAATTCCTGATTTGATTAGGATTTTATTGAGCCTAATTAAGCCTAATTTAGTTGAGTTTAAATTAGTCTAATTGGGCCTAACTTATTTGGTTCAATTAGGTTGGTTTAAATACTGAAACCACCTTGACACATTCTCCCTGCACCACCTCACTTCCACTGCGCCCTTTTGAATTCACGAGAAGAAAGTTCTCATGAATTTTTTCTTATGCAAATCCCTCCTCACGCCCTACTTTAATGCACCATATGAGTGGATAAGGATGATTGGTTGGCCATTCAAATTCAAAACAAAGTTTGAATTTGAATGAGCAACCAATCTTAGCGCCTTGACCTTATCCTTTTTTAACGCCCCATTTATTATACGAGAAAATATTTCTCATGAAATCACTCATGCACAAATTAAGCCATGCCCTCCTCTTCTCATGCCCTTAGTGGATAGGAATAAATTGATTTGCATTTGAATTCAAAATTTGATTTGAATTCAAATGTGCAATTACTCATCTTTATCCTCTCACATGGATAAGACGTTTGACATTGTTTTCAAAGGAGGAGAAGAGTGGGGTGTGTGCAAGAAAAATTTTGAAAAAAAAAATCTGAGCATGAGGAATCCTTGTGTGCAAGGTGAAGGTCAATTTCTTCCGAAAGAAAAAGAAAGAAAAGAAAGAAAAAGTGTGCGCAGGGTTTCAGTGAGTTCTTCAGGGTTTTAGCCTGGAGTTTGGGAAGTGAGAAGGTGAGCTACGAGTGTCGTGAGTCCACCAAATTTCAGAGAGATCTTTAATATCCTCTCAAGCATGTCTGCTGATGATCTGGAGTATCTAAAAAATCGACAGACATCGATCGAAGGAGTTCGATCAGCATCGACCGTCGAAAGGACTCTACAACGAGCTAGCACTCGTGAGGAGTCGATCAGATCGGAAGCTTCGTGTGGACGGTCCGCAGATGCCAGACACACTGTGTGGCTACATCGTGATGATCAGACTCTCCTGATGATGATCAGATTGCGGTGATCTACTACCCGCATAAAGGTATTGTGTTCTGAACACATTACAGTAAAGTATTTACTGTTCAAATTCGAATTTCAAATTTAAATGCATGCATGCTATATATCATATTTAGATCCTAGTGTAGGATAAATTTTTATTAATTAATTAGATTAATTAATAATTTCCACTATAAAATAATGATTTTGAAAAAGTTTTAAAATTATCATTTTACCCCTGCACTGATTTTTCCCACACATGGATCATAGATAGAAATTGTTCATCTCTAGGATTGAACCTGAACCTCATGTGTAGTGCTAGCTAGACATAGTCAACTCTTCAATCCCATTTGATCCATAACTCAATTCTCAATCAAGTTAGCTTATATGTTCAATCAAATCAAATACTTTCATATTGGATATATAAACATAGGTCAATTCTTTCCTACTTTGTCTGACTTGTGTGCATGACTCCATAAGTTCAAACACTAAGCCGGTAGCACAGGAATTAATTTCTGCACTAATCGAGATACCATCTAGCAATGGTTTCCGACATCCAGATAGATTGAATTATCGTAAAAAAATATTTCAGAACCCATACTCATGGTTACCGCATAATTCATCCTTTTGACCCTGGATGCTCTAGGATGGTCTCAAGTGAACTGTCAACCGAGATTGCTTCATCCACATTGTATTTCAACCTTTCAAATCCATCCCATAGATTACCCTGGCCAAGGCTTTACTAAATTAAAATACAGCGATACATCAACTCCAATAATTCGAAGAAGTCAATCCCATCTTGATCCATACACAGACTTCACAAGTACTTGACTGTACCCAGTAGCCTTCCGTCATTGCATTAAAAATTCAGGTAGTTCGACATCAAAGCACAGTGAGTTGCTTGCAAGTCACTATGGTGATCTCAGGTCTAAAAGATATTTATACCCATATATTTTGTGAGCAACTCTTGACAGCAGAATGCTCAGCAGGTGAGTCACTTGTTCAGTGATGATGTATCCTTACATCTCACCTGTATGTCATACCAGTGTCACCACACTCTTTGGCTAAGAGGACAACCAATCCATATGGCACACAACGACCTTCACTTGATAAATGTCATCATCCCATAATGACTTATCATTGGGTCACGAACTTGTTTAAGAACTATATGATAAATCCTCTCTTTATCGTATACTAGCATAGTTCTAGAGACTTCATCACAGTACAAGAGTTCAAGAAAGATGTCACTTTGTGATAAAAAAATATCAAAATAACTATTATTCAATAATTAATAATTTATATATAAAAATAAACTCAATCGTCACATGATTGATTTTAGGATATAATTTTTAATAATAATATTGGCTTTAGCATGAAGGAAGGCATGGGTAGAGTTCTTAACACTTCGTCATTACGACTTAATATAATTTAATGAGAGACTTAGATCTCATGCACATCCAAAATATATATACATGCATCATATGTAATTTTAAGTCTAACTACCAGTATGTAAGAGCATAAAAAGAAAAACTAATGGTTATGGACTTCTAAAAAAAAATCATCTAAGCTACAGGATGGTTTAAGGGTTAAATCCTAGGTGCATTCTAAATTGAACCATCTTATGGTTAATCTTAATACGCCTTCGCTCTACAAATGTCTGATAGTCTAGTCTTCATCTCCATAATGACTTCCATGAATGCTTGATCTTTATCTGATAATAAAAAAAAAAATTTATCTATTTTTAAATAATTTTTTTCTATAATTTTATATAAATATATAAAAATCTCAATCAACAGTTGAAAACATACTAAAGAAAGGTACAACTAATAATACAATGCATCAGAGACACTAAGCCTCTATTACAACTTTTGCAGATGTATTTATATAATCAGTCAATAGGAAAAGTATTCATACATACATCCATCACATGGATGTACACAAATCCATAACCACTCAATATATATTTTATAATAATTATAAAATATCATAACAAACTACTCATGTTATTTTAATTGTGATTTCATTCATACACATGTCAATGGAGATGTATAAATATATGGTCATAGGATCCATCTAGAATTTTTGATTCAGATTCAACTCTTGACCCAATTATAATTTTAAGTTAATCATTTGTCATCTTTTTGAGTTGAGTTGATCAATTCTTAGGTTAACCCTAATCCAATTAAGTTAACATAGATTCGATCAACCATGACTCAAACCCTAATTGAATTAGATAAATGATAATTTGATCAACTTAAATTAAACATGACTTCTAATCAAATTAGAACTATGAATTTGATTTAGTCTATAATCATTAACTCTAATCACATTAGATCAATGAATTATAATTAAACAAATCTATCAGCAAAAACTCTAATCCATGTCTGATGCATCCTTTCTATGATCAAATTTTTTTGGCTCCACACATACCTAGGATAATAACCAAGATAGAAAATCTATAAAATTTTCATATCCAAGATTTGATCATGGATCGATGTTGCCCAGCTATCAACCCAAGAGGGGGGGTGAATTGGGTTTTTAAAATTTTAAGCTTAACTAATTACTTATGAAAGGTATTTGTTAAAAGCTTGATGAATGAGAAGAAAGACTTTAAATCAAGATTAAATTTCTAAAGCAAGAATGCAAGGATATAATAAAGAAATAAAGAGAAACAATAAAGCACACCACAAACACAAGGATTTATAGTGGTTCGGTGCCAACCTTGCACCTACATCCACTCCCCAAGCTCCTACTTGGGAATTTCAATCCACTATACTTGTATTCAACCTGAATACAAAACATTCGAAACTCCGACACTAGCTATCCCAAGCTAGTCCACTTATTTCTCGGGTACAAGCTAACCCAAAACACTCTGATTTCAGGTTCGGATCAACCTTTCCTTGTTTTGGAAACCCTCCAAAAACAAGAACAATTACTCACAAGGAGTAAGATAGTTTAGAGCACAAATTAATACAATAACAGCTCCTTAAATGAGCGAATATAACAACAAAAACACTTTACTCAAATGAAGAATCCCCTTTTTGGATTTCCTCAAGGTGGATGAAAAGTTGAATGAACGCTTAAGAAGAAGATGAACTTGATTGAAGACTTCTTGAAGGCTTTGAAAGATCTCTTGATCAAGGTTGAACAGTTGGCTTGAAAAATCCTCTCTTTGAATACTCTTGCTTTTCTTTTTCACAATCTCTCGTGTATATTGTGGATCCTTGTCTCTCTTGTGTGGATTGTGGATCCCCTCTCTTTTTCTTTTATGTATTTCGTTGATGTCAATCTCTCTCATGTAGATTTTTGGATCCCTTGTATATCTCACCTGTATTTTCACCTTTTGAAACCTTTTTATTGTATTAAGAAACAAGAGAAAACATATTAGGCAGAAAAAGAGCCGTTAGAGCATTTTTAGGGAGCATAAAAGGCAATTAAAACGGGCAAAAAACTAGCCGTTGCGGACGATTTCCATCGCAGGGGTCGACTCATGAGTCGACTCATGCTTCAGGGGTCGACTCATGAGTCGACCTCTGTTGCAAAGACCAGAGATTTGGTTTCTGAAATTTTTTTGGCTCAAATCAGCAGGGGTCGACTCATGAGTCGACTCATGCCTTGTGGGTCGACTCATGAGTCAACTCACAGGTCATGCCAAGCCAAAAATCCAGCGTGCCAAGAGAAATTTTTGCGTGCCAATCAGCTCATTGTGCCATGAGTGAACTCATGAGTCGACTCATGCACTTCAAACCTTCATAACTTCAAAAATATAAGCCCAAAAATAATGAAATTTTCACCAATAGATTACAAATCATTTGTTCTACCAAATGATACTATCAAATCAGGATTTTAATAAAATTATGATTTTGTCCCTGAAGAGCATAAAGACTTTTTCAATTTAAAATATTTGTATCCCTTCAATCTGCTTTGTAATCATCAAAATCAATCTTGGAGCAACAATCTCTCCCTTTTTGATGATGACAAAACATTTGAACAAAGGCATTTATGTGAATCAATAATTTAAAAAAAAATGCATTATAGGTGATATGCTTGAAAAGAGTATGATTCTATTGGCATGTAATATAAATGGTCATATTCAAGAATAGTTTGCCCATTTGCTTAAAGATTTGAAGATATGCTCATTGGATTATGTGATTTTGGTGTTAGAGCAGAAAACTTATTTTTGTTATCAGATTAAGCTGTATTTTGAAAATTTACTCATTCTCATTTGATTTTAGTTTTAGCATCAGAGCAAAAAAAATACTTATGTGCTTTAATTGCTTTTGATACAAAAAATAATTATGTGTGCCAAAGCATGTTTAAGAGTTGATTTAGAATGTGTATTAGACCATTTTGAGTTTAAGATGTATCAGAGCAAGAGATAAATAAATTTTGCAATGTATCAGAGCAAGAAAAATAATTTTACAATATTATCAAAAAAAAATTTTACAATGTATCAGAGAAAATTTTACAATGTATCAGAGCAAATTTTATAATGTATCAGAGTAAGTTAAAAAAAATTAAGATGTATCTGAGTAAGTTAAATTTCTTAAGATGTATCAAGGTAAATAAAATTTCAAAAGATGTATCAGAGCAAGTTAGAATTTTGAAGTGTATCAGAGCATATTTAAAATTTTTAAAGCAAATCAGAGCATATGTAAAGAAGTAATTTTAAAAGTTACTTATTTGCATTGTACTTAGCATTGTATTTTTGATATTGTTCATTAAATTTTCTAATTCATTCATTAATTTCTCATAATTTGTAGTTTTGCTTTTGATGGTTTGCTTTTTCTTTAATTGCTCATCATTTATTGTTTTGCTTTTTGTTTAATTTCTCAAATTTTTATTTAATTTTTCAAATTTTTGTTTATTTTTTTTTTGTTTAATTTCTCATTTTTTTTTTTGTTTAATTTCTCCATTTTTTTTTTGTTTAATTTCTCCCCCTTTTTGACATCATCAAACATGGTTAACTCCTCCTTTTTCTGAAACATTCTTTAATTTCTCCCCCTTTAGGGTTTATCACAAATGTTTGCTCCCCCTTAATACAGTAATTATTAACAGCAAACAACAACAAAGAGAAGACAATATTTCAACAAGGAGAATATATATTACCAAAATATGATCGTCATCATTACAAAAGATAGAAATATAAGTAAAAGATGATACCATAAAACTATAATTGTTTCAATACATAGTTCATAATATAAAAGTCAATCAGCTAATTTTTCAATACATGGCCCCAAAATACAGATCCTAGAACAAGACACTAACACCTAGGATCTAGTAATGATCATGAGAAGTCATGGATCGGAGTCATCAGATATGGGATGAGAAGCTGATGGATCAGAAGTGCATCCTCTACCCCGTCTGCCTCTGGCACGAGCAGGAGAGCGAGATGAACTGGGAGGATGAGAACGCTGAGAGGCTAAGGACTGAACAGAAAGGGTGAGTCTAATGGAATCAAGTACGTTCAGTGCTCTGAAAACAGACTGTAGTAGAGCAGTGAACTGAGTGGTTGCATGCTCACTCGATCCTCGGATCTCTTTCCTCAGTAACTCATATCCACCCTCTAGTGCTCCTCTGAGCCTGCCAGCCTCTGCAGTGAGGTCTGTGACCTCAATAGTTGACTCCTGTGGCTTGGGATGGGCCAAAGCAAGGACTTGCCCCTGCAAGTCAAGAACTCTGCCAGTCAGTCTCCAGACTGTGTCCTCAAGCTGCTGAATCCAGATGGACTGATCTGATATCATCTGAAACACAATGAAGATGTGGGGAGTCATAGTCTGATCAGAAGAAGTGGCTCCAGGTGCAAAAGAAGTACTGCTCCACTGACTAGATAGCAGAGAAGCCACACACTGTGATATATGCTCGATCTGATCGTCAGCCAGTCTGAACTCTGAATGAGGTGCTCTGCTCTCTGGCTGATACACTGGTGTGGGCATCCTAGTAAACTCTGAAGGGCCAGCCTCTGTATCAGGAATGAACTGAATATTTGGTGATGCTGCCCTGAAGTCATGAACAGGAGATGATGGATCTTCTTCTTCTACTCTGCCTTCAGTTCTGTCTTCAGCTCTCTCCTCAGCTCTTTCCTCAGCTCTTTCTTCAGAGCCCTTGATCCAACCACCATCAGTCTTTGTAAATCCCATTCGGTGCAGGGTGTGTTGGTTGAAAGTGTCCACATGAGATAGCTTAGTAGAAGCCTCCCCCCCACAGCTAACTCCAAACCTCCTAAATACTCTAGTAAGGGCCATACCATAAGGCAAGTGTGCCTTGGATCTGTTCAAAGTTTCTCTCATGGCCTCTATCATAAGTGCAGGGAGGTTCAGGGGGGTCTGAGTGATGACATGAAACATGATACAAACATCTCTGCTGGAAAGTAAATCGTGCCTACCACTCCTAGGAAAGAAGAGCTTCGTTACCATCTGATGCAGGATCCTCATCTCAATAGACAAAATCTTTGCTTCTAATTTATTTAAACTTCCTAAATAAGTTTCTCCTAAAATAATTCTGATCCCCTCTTCTTTTACTGGGAGTTCCATATAAGAGTAACCCTCACTAGGCAACTGAAGTATCTCTCCCAATATACTAGAATCCAAGCAAATATCAATACCCTTGACTGTTGAAGTCACTGACCCATTTCCATAATGTAGATTCTGGTAGAATTCTCTAACTAGGTCAACATAGGTGACTTCCTTAAGGGAGCAGTAGAGATCCCATCCTTGGTTTTTAATCTTAGTTGCAATTGTAAAGCCCTCTTTTTCAAAGAACCGAAAATCTATATTCTTCCCGGTTTCGACTTTTCTATCAGAAAGAGGATTCTTACTGGGGCTTAGGAAGGATTGAGGGGGACCTTAAGCAGATACTGAAGCTGGAGTTGGAGCAGTGGAAGACTGACCAGCTTGCCTTTTCTTTCGGACAATTTCTTCAGGCTCACGGATTGACTTTCTTCTTTGGGGAAGCTTCATCTTTGGAGCCATATTCACTATAGTAGCAGGCAAGGAGACTTGGAGAAACATGTGAATGAGTGGAGGAGGGATCACAAGAGAGTGAAGAGGGATTTTGGTGGAGAAAAGAAGTGGATTTGGGAAGAACGGTGGAGTGCTAGGGCACGTTCCAACCGTGCCAAACAATGGGAGAAAGCACAAAAATCCCTTTCCAAGGTGGCGTTTTTTGGTGGAGAGGAGGAGGGAGAATTGCCTCGAAATAAATCCTTGGATTTGGAGCAAAAGGAATTGGAGAGGATGGCTTTTGGAGGGAAGAAGATGACCAGATGGGTCGGCTCACGAACAGCAACCCATATAAAAACAATGAGCCCGTGGGAAGTTTGAGGAAATAACAAGTTTGCCATTGAGTCGACTCATGGGGGTCGACTCATGAAGTTCAAAAATTCAGAAAAAATATGAATAAATTCCAGAAAAATTTAAAATTTTGGGAGAAGGAGTTTTGCTCAAAGATAAGTTTTTAGAATGATAAATTTGAGCTTTTGGGACCAGGATAGATGTTAGAAATTGAGTTCTAAGAATTTTTGACATTAATTCTTGGAAATTGAGAAAAATTTAGGCATATGGATCTAGAATTCCTAGATTTCTCCTAATTTCACAGAATTTATCCTCACTAAGGGCCTTTGTAAAGATATCAGCTAATTGATTTTCAGTGCAAACATATTCAAGAATTATATTTTTGTTTTGAACATGTTCTCTTATAAAATGATGTCTTATTTCAATATGTTTGGATCTTGAGTGTTGAATTGGATTTTTAGATAGATTTATGGCACTTGTGTTGTCACATCTTATTGGTGTTTCATTAAGTTTGATTCCAAAGTCTTCGAGTTGTTGCTTAATCCACAAGATTTGAGCACAACAACTTCCGACTGCAATGTATTCGGCCTCAGCCGTAGACAGTGCCACCGAATTTTGTTTCTTGCTAAACCATGAGATTAGGTTAACTCCAAAAAATTGGCAAGTTCCACTTGTGCTTTTCCTATCTAATTTACATCCCGCAAAATCAGCATCTGAATATCCTATTAAATCAATTTGTGAGTCCTTAGAGTACCATAACCCTAAAGTTTGAGTACCATTTAAGTATCTAAAGATTCTTTTAACAGCATTCAAATGAGATTCTTTAGGATTAGATTGATATCTAGCACATAAACAAACACTAAACATGATATCAGGCCTACTTGCAGTTAAATATAATAATGAGCCAATCATACCTCTATAGTATTTTAAGTCTACACATTTACCTTCGTCATCCTTGTCAAGCTTACATGAGGGACTCATTGGTGTGCCAATTGGTTTGCAGTTCTCCATTCCAAATCTTTTGAGTAGTTCCTTGGTGTACTTGCTTTGGGTGATGGAGATTCCCTCTTTTGATTGTTTGATTTGGAGTCCGAGGAAGAAGGTGAGTTCTCCCATCATGCTCATCTCGAACTCCCCCTGCATAAGCTTAGCAAAGTCTTGACAAAGGGATTCATTAGTAGACCCAAAAATTATGTCATCAACATAAATTTGTATAACTAGCATATCATTTTGATTTCTTTTAATAAAGAGGGTTGTATCTACATTATCTCTTGAAAAACCATTATTTAGTAGAAATTTGCTTAGCCTATCATACCATGCTCTAGGTGCTTGTTTTAATCCATATAAAGCTTTATTTAATCTAAAGACATGATTAGGAAAAGCATGATTTTCAAATCCAGGAGGTTGTTCTACATATACTTCTTCAGCAATATATCCATTTAAAAATACACTTTTAACATCCATTTGAAATAACTTGAATTTCATAAAGCAAGCATATGCAAGTAGAAGTCTAATAGCTTCTAATCTAGCAACAGGTGCAAAGGTTTCATCAAAATCAATTCCTTCTTCTTGATTATATCCCTTAGCAACCAGTCTTGCTTTATTTCTAATTACATTTCCATGCTCATCTAATTTGTTTCTAAAGACCCATTTTGTGCCAATTATTGAATAATTTTTAGGTCTTGATACTAAGATCCAAACATTATTTCTTTCAAATTGATTAAGTTCCTCTTGCATTGCATTAATCCAATTATGATCATTCTCAGCTTCTTCAAAAGTTTTAGGTTCAAGATGAGATACAAAAGCACAATGATTAACTACATCTCTAAGTGAAGAACGAGTTTTTACCCCATGCATTGGATCACCAATAATTAACTCCTTAGGGTGGTTGTGAACATACCTCCATTCCTTGGGTAGATCATTTGTACCTTGAGGTTGTTCTTGAATTTCTTCACTTCTCTCATCTTGTTCGTCTTCTTGATCCTTGTCTTCTGGAGTTGCTGAATCTTTCAGAGTGATCTCCTTCATACCTTCTATTAGTGGATCTGCATCATCAACACCCTCATTCTTCCTTGAAGGAAGATCGTTAGATTCATCAAAAACAACATGTATGGATTCCTCAACTACTAAAGTTCTTTTGTTGAAAACTCTAAATGCTTTACTAGTGGAGGAGTAACCTAGAAAGATTGCTTCATCTGATTTTGCATCAAATTTACCAAGTTTTTCTTTGCCATTATTTAATACAAAACATCGGCAACCAAAGACATGAAAATATGCAATATTTGGTTTTCTTCCTTTCCAAAGTTCATAGGGGTTTTCTTTAAAAATTGTCTAATCAAGGCACGATTTAAAATGTAACATGCTGTGTTAATTGCTTCCGCCCAAAAATATCTTGGAAGGTTGCTTTCACAAAGTATGGTACGGACCATTTCTTCTAAGGTTCTGTTTTTCCTTTCAACTACCCCATTCTGTTGGGGTGTCCTAGGAGCAGAGAAGTTATGGCCAATTCCATTTTCATCACAAAAATTTTCAAAATTTTGATTTTCAAATTCAGTTCCATGATCACTTCTAATATTTTGAATTGAAAACCCTTTTTCATTAATGACTTTTCGGTGAAATTTAGTGAAAATATGAAAAGTTTCATCTTTGTGTGCCAAAAAGAAAACCCAAGTAAAATGAGAGTAATCATCTATAATTACAAAGCCATATCATTTTCCTCCTAGACTAGTGGTTCTAGTTGGTCCAAATAAGTCCATATGCAAGAGCTCTAAAGGTCTAGAAGTTGAAACAGTATTTTTGGATTTAAATGAAACTCTAGTTTGTTTACCTAATTGGCATGCATAACAAATTCTATCCTTTTCAAAGTTCAGTTTTGGCAAACCAAGAACTAATTCTTTCTTAATTAATTTTGAAAGAGAATGCATGCTAATATGTGCAAGTCTACGATGCCACAGCCAACTAGTTTCATTAGCATTCAAGGATACTAGGCATTGCATGTCTAATTTGGCTAAATCATTCAAATCTACCATATAAACATTGCCATGCCTATGTCCTATAAATTTAATGCCATCGTTAATAGGACTTGTCACAATGCAAACAGATGATTCAAAAACAACTTTGTACCCTTTATCACAAAATTGACTAATGCTAAGTAAGTTATGCTTTAAACCTTTAACTAACAAAATATTTTCAATGTATTTGGAGGGAGTGATACCAATGTTACCTATCCCGATGATTTTTTCTTTGCCATTATCTCCAAAGGTGACCATCCCTCCATCCTTAGTTTCTTTAATTCATCAATTAAATCATAGAATGCTTCATGCAATTCTTCAAAAGTAAATTCACTAGTGGATTCAGAAGTTACCTCATTTTCGTTTGCCATAAGGCACAGGTTGGCTTGTTCTGTTGAGGTTTCTTCATCGGAGCTTGAGTCATCACTCGCACTCCAGGTCGCCATCATTGCTTTCTTTTTGAACTTTTTGGGACCTTTCTTCAGTTGTGGACATTCGGATCTGAAATGTCCAGGCTTTTTGCATTCGTAGCATATAAGGGGTTGATCTTTCTCTTTTTCTTTGCTTTGTTCCCCTTTTGTGAACTTCTTTCTCATCCCCTGTTTCCTTTTTCTTAGAAACTTCTTAAATCTCCGGGTGATGAGTGCCATCTCTTCATCCTGTTCTTCATCTTCAGTGTCATCCGTTTCATTATCAGGCGAAGCTGTGGATTTGAGGGCAATGGTTCTTTTCTTTTTGACTTCATCCTCTTGATGTTGCTTCATGTTAAGTTCATGAGTCATCAAGGATCCAACAAGCTCTTCTAGAGGTAGAGTGTTCAAGTCCTTTGCTTCTTGGATGGCAGTCACCTTGGCTTCCCAAGTTCTTGGCAATGACCTGAGAATCTTCCTTACAAGCTCACTGTTAGTAAGATTTGCCAAGACTCTTCAAACCATTAATTATATTAGTAAAACGAGTAAACATAGCAGTTATGCACTCATCATGCTCCATTTTAAACAATTCATATTTATGCACAAGCATGTTTATTTTAGACTCTTTTACTTGATTTGTTCCCTCATGGGTTACTTCTAACCTATCCCATATTTCTTTAGCAGATGCACAAGTAGAAATGCGATTAAATTTATTTGCATCAAGTGCACAATAAAGAACATTCATAGCTTTGGCATTTAATTGTGCCAATTTCTTATCAACCTCATCCCATTCTTTCTCGAGTTTGGTTGACTCCTCACCATCTATAATCTTGGTGAGTGTGTGAGGACCATTCACTATGATACTCCACATATCATAGTCGAGTGCTTGTATGAATATCTTCATCCGAGCTTTCCAATAGGTGTAATTAGACCCATTGAAAAGTGGAGGTCGGTTTGTAGATTGCCCCTCGGCTAGAGAAGTACCGACATGGGTTGCCATAGATCTTTGGCTCTTTGATTGTTAGATCAAAGAAGGGCTAGAGCACCGGGCTCTGATACCACTTGTTGCCCAGCTATGCAACCCAAGAGGGGGGGTGAATTAGGTTTTTAAAATTTTAAGCTTAACTAATTACTTATGAAAGGTATTTGTTAAAAGCTTGATGAATGAGAAGAAAGACTTTAAATCAAGATTAAATTTCTAAAGCAAGAATGCAAGGATATAATAAAGAAATAAAGAGAAACAATAAAGCACACCACAAACACAAGGATTTATAGTGGTTCGGTGCCAACCTTGCACCTACATCCACTCCCCAAGCTCCTACTTGGGAATTTCAATCCACTATACTTGTATTCAACCTGAATACAAAACGTCGGAAACTCCGACACTAGCTATCCCAAGCTAGTCCACTTATTTTCCGGGTACAAGCTAACCCAAAACACTCCGATTTCAGATTCGGATCAACCTTTCCTTGTTTTGGAAACCCTCCAAAAATAAGAACAATTACTCACAAGGAGTAAGATAGTTTAGAGCACAAATTAATACAATAACAGCTCCTTAAATGAGCGAATATAACAACAAAAATACTTTACTCAAATGAAGAATCCCCTTTTTGGATTTCCTCAAGGTGGATGAAAAGTTGAATGAACGCTTGAGAAGAAGATGAACTTGATTGAAGACTTCTTGAAGGCTTTGAAAGATCTCTTGATCAAGGTTGAACAGTTGGCTTGAAAAATCCTCTCTTTGAATACTCTTGCTTTTCTTTTTCACAATCTCTCGTGTATATTGTGGATCCTTGTCTCTCTTGTGTGGATTGTGGATCCCCTCTATTTTTTTTTTGTGTATTTCGTTGATCTCAATCTCTCTCGTGTAGATTTTTGGATCCCTTGTATATCTCACCTGTATTTTCACCTTTTGAAACCTTTTTATTGTATTAAGAAACAAAAGAAAACATATTAGGCAGAAAAAGAGCCGTTAGAGCATTTTTAGGGAGCATAAAAGGTAATTAAAACGGGCAAAAAACTAGCCGTTGCGGACGATTTCCGTCGCAGGGGTCGACTCATGAGTCGACTCATGCTTCAGGGGTCGACTCATGAGTCGACCTCTGTTGCAAAGACCAGAGATTTGATTTCTGAAATTTTTTTGGCTCAAATCAGCAGGGGTCGACTCATGAGTCGACTCATGCCTTATGGGTTGACTCATGAGTCGACTCACAGGTCGTGCCAAGCCAAAAATCCAGCGTGCCAAGGGAAATTTTTGCGTGCCAATCAGCTCATTGTGCCATGAGTGGACTCATGAGTCGACTCATGCACTTCAAACCTTCATAACTTCAAAAATATAAGCCCAAAAATAATGAAATTTTTACCAATAGATTACAAATCATTTGTTCTACCAAATGATATTATCAAATCAGGATTTTAGTAAAATTATGATTTTGCCCCTAAAGAGCATAAAGACTTTTTCAATTTAAAATATTTGTATCCCTTCAATCTGTTTTGTAATCATCAAAATCAATCTTGGAGCAACAATCGATAATATTTATTAATAACAAAAATACATCAAGAATATCAACTAAACATCAATCAAAAAATCTGATTTTGACATAATATGAACTGGATCTAATCCATATCACAATAATAATATGATATTTGACTGAATCATTCAAGCGTGGCTCTGATACCACTGTTGGATTTCGGTGATATAAAAGAATATAAATTTTAAAAATTTTTACATGCATTCAATAATTGAAAATAAGTTTAACAATTAAACTAGACCATCGAAACACAAAAGCACTAGGAACACCTTGATGATCGCAATCAAACAACATAAGTATGTATATAAGCAAGGGATCAGATGTCATATACCAACATGAAGACAATGATCTGGTAACCTTGAGATCTCTACAAGACTTCAAAGTAGAAGCCCTCCAACGGAGATCCACACGGGACTGATCAAGGCCCTTCCCAATGTGACGTAGTGCTGCAGCCTTTTTCGCAAGTACATTGTTGATCATCTTTTGCAAGAACGGATTGTACCATCATTTGTATGCCTTTGAGACCTCCACTAGGATCACTCTAGAAATCTTTCCTCAAATAATCTCACCACACAAATATCAGATTATATGTTCAACACATGAACAATCTAATTTTTGGAAAGCATCACATGCTTTCCATTTTTCTCATCCCTTCCTTTCTATTTTTCTTTCTCTCTTTTCCTTATCTTTATCCCAGATTTTTTCTTTCTTTTTCTTCTCATTCTCATGCCTATCCTCAACATAAATTGGCACATCCAACCTGATGTAGCACCCCCTTTTTATAGGAAAGAAGGGGCAATACCATAGGACGCCAATGCTTGGCATTCCTTATCCATTACATGATACAAATTAATTTTTTCATAGAAACCAAAGACTAAGGCATGGAATAAGAGGTGATTTACAAGTAGAAGGACTCTTCCTCTATGTTAAAAAAATATAACGCCAACTCTTGGTGCATGGGAATGAAGGAAACACATGAAAACAAAAAAGTCCAAGACAAGATGGACTCTTTCATTATCCATGCACATATGAAGGGGCATCCCAATTATTTTTGGCATTCAAATTCTTTGCCAGAGAAGGACTCTTCCTCCTCTTCTGCACCCACAATTTCAAGAGTCATCACATGACACAAGGAAATAAAGGAACGCATCAAAAGATGGTATGGATTTTAAGAGGAGTGAAAGAGAAGGACTCCTCCTCTTAATGCCTAAAATGAATGGGGCATGATATTTAATTGTGTGCATGTGGTGTTGGCATGGAGGAGGTTGATTTCACATAAAACTATTTCATAAAAATCAGATAAGCCACCTATTAATTAGATGGTTCAAACCCAATCACATTAGGTCAAGGCAATAAGTCAAGGGTTAGCACAAACACCTTTGCACTGAACCATGTGATCAAAATATTTGGTTTCATCAAGAACGAGGAGAAACCATGTGTGTTCAAAAAGATCAGTGGGAGCGCAGTTGTCTTTCTCGTATTGTATGTAGATGATATCCTCCTAATTGGGAATGACATTCCCATATTAACCTCAGTCAAAGTATGGTTGTCTAAGGAGTTCTCTATGAAAGATCTAGGAGAGGCATCCTTTATACTGGGTATTAAGGTCTATAGAGATAGACCAAATAGGATACTGGGACTTTCACAGAAGATGTACATAGAGGAGATGCTAAAAAGGTTTAGCATGAAAAACTTCAAAAGAGGTTTAGTACCTTTTAGACATGGCATTCATCTCTCCAAGAAGATGTGCCCTAGCACACCTGAGGAGATTGAACGCATGAGCAAAATCCCTTATGCTTCGACAATAGGGAGCCTCATGTATGCCATGATTAGTACACGACCTGATATAGCCCATGCTGTGAGTGTCACATACAGATATCAGTCGAATCCAGATGAAGAGCACTGGACTTCTGTGAAATGTATCCTTAAGTACTTGAGAAGGACTAAGGATATGTTTCTAGTCTTTGAGAATGGAGAACTCCAGATTCAGGGATATACAGACTCAGACTTTATGTCTAATATAGATGATCGAAAGTTGACATCTGAGAGTCTGTTCATTTGCAATAGTGGTGCAGTTAGCTGGAAGAGTTTCAAGCAGACGGTGATTGCTGATTCCACCATGGAGGCAGAGTATATTGCTGCATCGAAAGCTGCGAAGGAGGCATTCTGGTACAAGAAATTTTTCGTGAAGCTTTGAGTGATATCATCGGATGCCATCTCTCTTTACTATGATAATAATGGCGCCATAGCCCTAGCTAAAGAGCCAAGGTCTCACCAGAAGTTCAAGCATATTGAGCGACGATTCCATCTGATCCGTGATTACCTCGAAAAAAGTTATGTCGAGGTTAAGAGAGTCGACTCTACAGACAATGTGGCAGACCCGCTGACAAAGCCATTAGGTCAGCAAAAGATCGAAGCCCACCTAGAGAAGATGGGACTTAGATATGTAGCCAATTGGCATTAGGTCAAGTGGGAGTTTGTTAGATGTGTGCCTTAGACGTCAGATTGGCTGACACATTCCTGTACAAATCTAAGGGTAAATTTATAATTTTGACTATAAATTAATAAATAGTTATTCTTCTATCATATTGTGTACATTGTGTCTGTAATACAACTTTTAAGTTAGTAGGAATGTCAATTCATATTTTCAAGAGCTGAAAATTTAAGGTATGAATTTACATAACTAACTCATAAACAACTCCTGACCATAGGATCATCACGAGGATGGTGATCGATCTGAAAGGTTGATGTACGATCACTTCGTTAGGATAGATGTGTCTTGAGTCTATGGTGTGGAGACACCAAAGTGAGAGTACAGGTATTTGTTGAGAATGAGAGTACTGAGCATGACCATATCGAGCAGTCATAAGGAAGTCTACCTTCTCGTCGATGACTAGCTCGATGCTGCAGTTGTGTGTCTAGTTCTTTGACCTGAGGTGCATCGACAATTCACCTTGAGTGTGTTATAGTTTGACTACACCATAACTCGATCTCCTAGCCATTCAAAATCTTGAGATGTATGTTGGCTATAGCATATTCATTGTAGGAAATAGATCGCACCAAGATGGGATCTATCGACCTCGGTAGATGAGAGGAGTAGTCCTATGATGATTGAAAGATTGAGTCTTTAAGCCCATGGCCATGGCAGAGTGAAATAATAGAAAAGAGTTTTTCATTGGGGTTTCACATCAGACTCGGATCGATCGATTGATTCATATGACTAATGTTGGGTTTGACGAGTTCACCTTAACTCTAATTCAGTTGGGACTCATGATAGAAGAACTCAATCACATAGGTAGCTGCACTGAGAGGTTCATCTTCAGTTCTGATGGATTGCCATCATTTACTGCTAGGTGTCACTGATGGATTTTGGGAGCAATTAGAATGATCTTGATGATCGATCATTCTAATTGTCTGAATCAGAAGAGTTCTGGTCCATCGAGAGGAGTTTTGATGATGTCGATGATGAGATCACGACATGTCTCATTACTATACAGAATTGAACCAACTGGGTCATACTAACAAGGGTTAGGATCTGGATGTCATCAATTAGGCTAGCCCAATTGATTTGAATTAGATCCAATTAGGTTCAAAAAAATCATGCTAGCACACGATTGAGCCTAACTTTCTCCTCGTATAATCTTTTCTATCTCGACTGAGCCAAATATGATTTGACTCATCCAAAAAACCTTGAGAAGATTTTTCTCAGTCTAAATGAAGCTTGTCCAGCTCAGAAAAGATTTGTCTTAATTTATGAGATAAATTTAAGACATGCACCTGCTAATTCCTATCACCTGCCAATCTTATTTTAGGACATCAGTCAAAAGTTGACATATGGATCTTAAATTGAAGGCCACTTAGCAAGAGCTCATTGAAAAATTTTTGTGGAGTATCCACATGCCAAATCAGCATCAAATCAGGCACCATAATCAAATTATGGTGTGAGCCCAATTGGATAAAGAGGGTGCCCCAAGTGGATAAGGATGGAAGTTGATTTGATCAACATGGACTCTTTGGCACCAACATGATTGTGCTTATCCAATGATGGTGCCAACTCTTGGAGAGAGGCTTGGGTTCTTATCTGATGTGATCAAATGACATCACTGCATCAATCAAAATTTTTTTAGATTTATTAAAATTTTTTGATTGGTCGAATGATGTGGCACAGCGCAGCGCAGCAGGGTCTATATAAACCCTGTCTGCGCCTAGGGTTTATGTGATTGCACCAAACCCATCAAAGCTGCCACCCCCCTTCCTCTTCTCTATGTCCCATCTGAAGTCCTCCCTCCCCTCTTCATGCCCAAGGAGTTGGGCATCCATCTGATGCAAGATCAAGGTGTGGTGATGCCTTGAACAGGAAGGCTGCAGGAGTTCTTCGACAAGCTACTTCTCCAACTTCAGAAAGATTTTTGAAGATCTTCCTAATCAGATTTAGTTCTAATTTTTGGAGCAAAGATTTGTGAGGAGAAGATAATCCAGGTCCTTCCTGAGTGGATACTGGTAGAGGCCAGGCAATTGCATGGCTAAATCAGAACCTCAGGCTTGCTGCGATCATCTACAGGGTAATCAGATTACCCTTGAGGTATTTTATATTTTCTCATACTTTTAAATTTATTTTAGAATTAATATCAGATAATAAAATTAGATCTAAAGATTTATATCTGAAATAAATGTAGGATAAAATTTTTTTTAAATTATTCCGCCCCAGATTTGATAAAATCTGGAAGATCCTACAAGAAAAAAGGTGATTTTTCCTTCATCTAGGGCATTGCCGCCTTGGTCATATTAGTGAGTCAAGGATAAACAAGTTATACAAAGAAAAATTTTTTGACCCATATGATTATGAATCATTGAAAACTTGTGAACCTTGTCTCATGAGTAAGATGACCAAGACTCTTTTTTCTGGACATGGAGAAAGGGCAAATGAGTTGTTAGCCCTAGTACATACAGATATATGTAAACCGATGACAACTCATGCTAGAGGAAGATACTCCTATTTTATTACCTTTATGGATAATCTATTAAGGTTCAGATATATGTATCTTATAAAATATAAATTCGAAGCTTTTGATAAGTTTAAGGAGTATCAATGTATGGTCAAGAAACAAACTAAAAAAGATATCAAAGTTCTTCGATTTGATCAAGGAGGAGAATACTAATCTAATAAATTTTTTAATCATCTTAAAAGTAAAGATATTCTCTCTGAACGGATCCTTTCTTAGACACCCTAGTTAAATGGTGTAGCAGAAAGGAGGAATCACAATTTGATGGATATGGTGCGATTCATGATATGCTTCACAAATCTCTCAATATCTTTTTGGGGATATGCCCTAGAGACTGCCGCATACATATTAAACAGAGTGCCTTCAAAATCTTTTACAAGTATACCATATGAGATATGGAAGGAAAAAAAGTCTAATCTTAAACATCTTAAGATTTGGGGCTGTCCTGCTTATGTCTAAAATATTTTTGAACATAAGCTTAGTGCTAGATCAGACAAGTGTAGGTTTGTAGGGTATTCTAAGAAAATTAATGGATACTACTTCTACCACCCTACTGAACAAAAGGTATTTGTTAGTAGGCACATCATTTTTTTGAAAAATAAATTTATCCAAGAAGGAGGTAGTGGGAGGAGTATTAAACTTATGGAAGTTCAGAATCTATAAATCAATCCAGAAATACCTGTGGTTGAACCACAAGAAGATCCTCAATCAGAAGTACCCAAGGATGAGGAACATCTATAATATACACCTCTTTTTTGAAGGTCAGATAGAGTGCATCAAGCACCTCTGAGATATAATTTTATCATTGAGAATGATAATTCGATCAACATCATTCAGGATGATGATCCACTGATCTATTCGAAAGCTGTCATGAGTAGAGACTCAGATAGATGGCTGGAAGTCATGAATTCTAAGATGGACTCGATGTACACCAACCAAGTGTGGACTTTGATTGATGCAGTTGAGGGTGTGATCCCAATAGGATGCAAGTGGGTCTTCAAGAAGAAGATCAGAGCAGATGGCCAAGTAAAAATCTACAAAGCTAGGTTGGTGGCGAAGGATTTCAGATAAAGGCAAAAAATTGACTATGATGAAACCTTCTCACCAGTGACTATGCTCAAGTCCATCAGAATTTTGCTTGCTATAGCGGCATACTACGATTATGAGACCTGACAGATGGATGTCAAGATCGCTTTCCTCAATAGTAATCTAGAGAAAGAGGTCTATATGACTTAGTCAGAAGAATTTATTTCAAGTGGGAGGGCAAATCAAGTATGCAAGCTAAAAAGATCCGTCTATAGATTGAAGCAGGCTTCGAAGAGCTGGAACATCTGATTTGATATGACAGTCAAAGAGTTTGGCTTTATCAAAAATAAGGATGAATCATGTGTATATAAGAAGACAAGTGCGAGTACTACTGTCTTCTTAGTTTTGTATGTCGATGACATGCTGCTCATTGAGAATGATATCCCAATGATGTAATCGATCAAGATTTGGCTATCGAATAAGTTTTTTATGAAAGACTTGGATGAAGCATCCTATATACTAGGTATAAAGATCTATAGAGATAGATCTAAAAGGATGTTGGCTTATCCCAGTCACGGTATATAGATCTCATATTAAAGAGATTTAATATAGAGATAAGTAAGAGAGATTATCTGCCTGCAAGTCATGGTATATGACTCTCGAAGAAAATATATCCTAAGACACCAGAAGAGAGGAAGAGGATGAATGAAATCCTTTATGCTTCGACTATGGGATCAATTATGTATGCCATGCTATGTACCAGGCCTGATGTAGTTTATGCTTTGGGTGTAGCTAGTAGATTTTAGGCTGATCCAGGAGAGGATCATTGAAAAATTATGAAAAATATTCTGAAGTATTTAAGGAGAACTAAAGATATTTTTCTCATATATGGAGGAGGATCAGAGTTAAAACTAGAGGGATATACAGATTCTAGTTTTCAATCTGATCTAGATGATAGCAAGTCAGGACACGTGTTTATCCTAAATGGTGGGGCAGTGAGTTAGAAGAGTTTTAAGTAGTGGATAGTAGTTGACTTAACCATTGAGGTAAAGTACATCACTGCTAGTGTGGCCATTAAGGAAGCTATCTGGATGAAAAAATTTATCATGAAATTTAGAGTTGTTCCTGAGATTGAAGGACCGGTGTCATTCTATTGTGATAACATTGGGGTTGTTAAGGAACCTAGGTCTTATCAAAGATCTAAGAACATTCTCAGACACTTCCACCTTGTTCGAAAAATTGTAAAGAGATAAGATGTTGTCCTTGAATGAGTAGACATAAAAAATAATATAGCAGACCTATTCACTAAGGCCATACCACAGTAGTTATTTGATCACCATCTTGATTGTATGGGATTGAAATACAAAAGCGATTGACTTTAGTGCAAGTGAGAGATTGAAAGAAGAATGCCCTATAAGCCAATCGCAAGTATGTTGTGATGAAATTTTTTTTAGAATTTTTTAGCTCATGTAATGATATTTATTATTTAATAATAAAATGAGGTATTGATTCATCATTTTAGTTACATCTTATTATGTCTAAGATTATGATGAACCCCAAAGATTGGAGCAATAGTTTTAGGAGACATGAATGGGTCATGCTAGTGAGACCTAAAATTTTAAAATTTTAATCTTAAATATTTCTGATCGTAGTAGTATTGAGTCAGGGATCAATATTTCGGATAGACTGGCATGTCCTACGTATGCTCGATGGAGAGTGTGGCAGATCTCACTAGCCACTTGTCTGGGATACTAATACAAAAATATGGGTGCTCATTTGAAAATGAGTCTACTGAATTGACTCGATGAAAGAGAACATCTTATGGAAGCCTTACTTGCATGTCAAAGATGGTTCTCTAAGTGGGAGTTATGCAAGTGATCCTTAAACCTGAGATCTCCATGAAATCTTGTGCATGTGAACCTATATTTTGGTTCATATCCAAGCATGGCATTAAGACATGTACGGAGTGTTCTAGATATGGTGAAGTATGTATGAAGGTTATGAGAAGGTCAACATGGAATCGATCACTCCTAGTAAGAGAAAATCACATCCTGTATCTTCTCATCCTTAGATGACTCGGAAAAGGTCTTTTGGCCAAAAGCAGGAAGAAGATTAGAAAAAATTTTTAATGCTTCATCATCAGAGATCATTGGTTAATTGACAATTGATATGAATATGTGTTTGAGTTTGGCATAATTTCATACCCATGAACATATTCAGGGTGCAGAGATGATCGAAGGATTGAATTACACGATAACTTACCACTGAAGGATATATTTAGAATTTTTATCAAACTTCACATCTTTTGAGTAGTCATGATACATTACTAGATGTCAATCTTGATTTATAGGTTTGATTGAATTAAAGAGTTTAATTCGATCGTCAATTAGAAAGGATTCTAATTATTGAACTCGGGTTAGCTCGATTAGACCAAAATCAGTTAGATTAGAATCTAATCAAATTTGATCAACTTGCACCCAGACCTACTACTAGCTAGATGTGGAACCTAATGGGTCACACACATATAGAAATTGGCCAAAGACCCTTTTGATAAGATTGATTAGAATTTTGGATTCAATCAGGGTTCCTGATAAGCATGCTAGGATGTTTGGAAACCCTAGCTCCTTGGAAGATCAATTTGGTCTCATCCCTTGCTAATTTGCTAGCCCAATTTGGTGGACATTTGGGTCAAGTTGTGCCACCTAGAAGAAGCCTAAAGTGGGGCTCCACATCTCAAATTAATGCCAAAAATAAAGAGTCTAAATTGTGAAGGATTAAGTCTGGCACGCGCGCAGAAGCGTCGCATCTCTCTGAGATTTGGAGAGTCCTTCTCCTCATCAAATACTTTTAAAATAAAATAATATTTAGTGATAATATTTCACATTTGATAAGATATTTTTGATAATTTTTTTAGAATTTTTTCAGATTTATCTAAATGCCAAATGGATGCCATAAGTTCCTCCTCGTGCCTGCATGTGGGGTGATCAGACTTCGTGTAAAAGGATGTGAGAACATATCCATTTGTGAGAACTTTTATCCACTCATTATATGTTCTAAAATAAAGATTGAATCCTCTATTCACATGAATTTTTGAGGATTTTTTTAATTTAAGAAGGAATGTAAAAACATCCCTTCTTTGATCGCACATGCAGAGCAGGGTGCTGATTAACGTATCATTGATAAGAGTCCTTCTGTTTGAAGAAACTCTTATCTCTGATAATCAGATCAGATAGGCCTCTTAGATGAGGTGCATCCCTCTCTTTTGGCATCCCTCTAGTGTCTATAAATTGATCGGAGATCAATATTCCAGATAGATTGGCACATCCTATGTATACTCGATAGAGAGGGTGGTAGATCTGACTAGCCACTTATGTGGAACACTAATACAAGGATGTGGGTGCTCATTTGAAAAATGAGTCTACTGAATTGACTCGATCAAAGAGAACATCTTATGATAGCCTTACTTGCATGTCAAAGATGGTTTTCTAAGTAAGAGTTATGCAAGTGATTCTTAGACCTGAGACCACTATAGAATCTTGTGCACATGAACCTATATTTTGGTTTATACCCAGATATGGCATTAAGACATGTACAGGATATTCTAGATATGGTGGAGTGCATATGAAGGCTGTGAGTAGGTCAACATGGAATCGATCGCTCCTAGTAAGAAGAGATTGCATCTTGTGTATTCTCAATCCTAGATGTCCTGAGAAAAATCTTTTGGCCAAAAATAAAAAGGAGATTAGAAAGAGTTTTTAATACTTCTTCATTGGAGTTATCATTGGTTAATCAAGAATTGATATGAATATATGTTTGAGTTTGACATGATTCCATACTCATGACCATATTCAGGGTGCAGGGATAATCGAAGGATTGAATTATATGGTAACTTGCCACTGAAAGATATATTTGATATTTTTATCAAAATTTTACATCTTCTGGATAGTCATGATATATTGCTAGATGTCAATCTTGACTTATAGATTTTTGATCAAATTAAAGAGTTTAATTCGATCGCCAATTAGAAAGGATTATAATTGTTGAACTCAGGTTAGCTCGATTGGACCTAAATCGATTAGATTGAAATCTAATCAAATTTGGTCAACTTGCATTCGAACCTACTATCAGCTAGATGTGGAACCTAATGGGTCACACACATAGAAATTGGCCAAAGACCCTTTTGAAAAAGGTTGATTAGAATTTTGGATTCAATCAGGGCTCCGGTAAGCATGCTAGCACGTGTGGAACCCTTGCTCCTTTGGAGGTCAATTTGGTCTCATCCTTTGCTAATTAGCTAGTCCAATTTAGTGAGTAATTTGATCAGGTCATGCCACCTAAAATCAGCCCAAATTGGGTGCCACATCCTATTTTAACGCCAATTATGAAGAGTCCAAGTTGTACAGGACTCTTGGCACAAAACAGGTTCTGCGTACAAGTGTTGGTGTGGGTAGAAGAAAAGAGTCCTTCTGGCATGAGATTAAGATGTGTGTGATAGCTCATATCACCCTCCATCCTCTGGTTCACATCTCAAAGTATGAGATATATTTTTTTTAAAATTTTTGGGGCAGAGAAAAATTAGAAAAAGGAAGGAAGTCTCACGCATGCATGCAAAAGCATCATATTTCTTTGAGCTTTGGAGAGTCCTTCTCGTTATCAAATGTGATCAGAATGGAACAAATTTTGGTGATAAAGTTTCACACTTGACAAGATATTTTTGATAATTTGTTTGAAATTTTTTCAGACTTATCTGGATGCCAAATGGATGCCATAAGTTTCTCCTCATGCCTGCGCGCATGGTGTTCAGACTTTGCGAGAAAGGATGTGAGAACACATCTATTTGTAGAAATTTTTATCTACACATTATATGTTCTGGAATTAAGATTGAATCTTCTATCTACATGGATTTTTGAAATTTTTTTTGATTTGAGAAGGGATGCAAAAATATCCCTTCTCTAGTCATGCATGCAGAGCAGGGTGCTGATCGATGTATCATTGATAAGAGTCCTTCTGTTTGAAGAAACTCTTATCTCTGATAATCAGATCAGATAGGCCTCTTGGATGAGACACATCTCTCTCTTTTGGCATCCCTCTAGTGGTTATAAATTGATCGGAGCACTGGGTGTCCGGAGCAATTCAGAAAGAGTTTCCAATTTTATCTCTGTTGCTCTCTTTTCTTTCTTACAACCTATCTTAGATTTAGGCCAAGACTTTGAGATTTAAGATAAAGCCATATCTGATCCTAACAAGGATTGTGAGAGTCTTAAAGAAGGAGGATCAGAAGTCTAGAGGAGGTTCTGAGAGGGTGGAGTCAGTTTTTTGGAGAAACCTAATTGGTATGAGGCTAGTCAAGTTCTAGTGGCTAGAACTCTTGAAGCAAGGTGAAGAAGGAGTGCTGTCCTTGGTTCAGTTTTCATGTGGATCACCATTGAAGGATGGACACTTTGATGTCTTGTAAAAATTAAAATTAGTGCTACAAATATTCTTCTTATTCTAATTTATATTTATTGTACTTTAATTATTATAGTCAAGGGTTTCTGGGCATTGGGGTTTTCGGTGCATCGGGTGTTTTGAATGAAAATTTTAAATACCTAACCCTTCCACTACACTACTGAAACCCATCAGTGGTATCAGAGTCTACCTTGATCTATATAATCAAAGGTTAGAATATTGTCTTGATTGTGATCAAACATGGGTTTTTGGTTTGGTTCAAGTCAGGTCAAAGGTTGAACCCGATCGAACATCCAAATCCTCGCATGTCTTGGAGATATGTTTTTAAATATAAAATGCATGATGCATGTATAAAATCTTTTTTAATAGCTTAATATTCTAATTGGGTTCATCACCAAGCTGTCCGGTCATAAGAGTAAATAGGGTTCGAAAATCCTCTCTTGCTATTCAATAGGATACTCTTATGGCGTAGGGCATTGATTCTAGAAGAAGAATCATGAAAAAAATATTTTATATTTATGCATGTTATTAGAACTTTATGCATATGTGATATGCTTGAGATGCTTAGTTATAATCATATTGAATGATTATGATTTTATATCTTACAGATATGAATAGATACCATGATTAGTTGTTATGATTATTAAGATATAACTACAATAATGCATCATTGTGATTGAATTAGGATGTGCTTGAGACCATTAAAGTACTCATAAAAATTATATTAAGTCGTAGTATTATGAATCAGTAGCTGACCTATTTCTTGAATCAATTAATTAATTGGTGTCTAAGGAGTGTTTCAAGTATAGTGGTTATTTAATTAGTTCCGTTGCTGGTCTGGCAAATTTTATTGGTGTCTAAGAAAAGCAACAGGGGGACCCCCATCAATCTTAACACTTTTCTGATCAATTGAATTAGTTCGAATCTTGAATGAAGGTAGCTCAGTATTTAGAACACTACATATGCCTTCCTTCATGCCTAGTCAATATCCTGTCAAAAATCATAGTAAGTTTGTTGTGATATCCACAAGACTTGCTATGGAGATTGATGTGGATTTGTCTTGGTGCATATTATATGCTTTACGGTATATTTGGATATGTTTCTTTGTTGTGATATCTACAAGGATAATATTTTTCAGATATGACTATATAGAAATGAAGGGTCTGAGCTAACTAAAAATACTATAGTTTGTTGTGATATCTACAAGGCTATAAATATTTTTAGAGGAAGATTATATTGAGAGTTGCATGAGATGCAATTGGATAGATTTTTCTATCTTTGAACTCATTGAGATTTGTTGTGATATCCACAAGGCTTCATTAAGGGATTAGGGTCTCAACCCTATTAAGAAACTAGATTAAGATTTCTTGTTTATCATAGGAGCGGGCTATGGTATTCGATAAAATAGTGGGAGACATAACTAGTTTAAAAATTTTCATCTAGTTATGTATATCAAACATGAGTGGTCTGCTTATACTATTATTCTTTATTTATGTAGATTTAAGTCTGCATTATGGCTTCTTTATTTTTACTGCATAACACCATAAATAAAAATATATTGACCGATCCAACTCTGTGGATTGGTTAAAAAACTTGCAAATAAGGTTCGTATCGGAGAAGAACTCTGATGTTCTGGATATTTCTGACCTTTGGATGGTCAGTAATAATGAGAAGGCAAAAGATGTCCATATAGATATTAGCTATTTATTTTGTGGTAAGTTTGGATATTGAGAGTATAATTGCAAGAATAATCTTGCAAGTTTGAAGCAGGGTGCAAGTATAGCACCAAAAGGTGTGTATATGATACAAATCTATTTTTTTATTGAGTGGCTCAGACTCTGATACTTGAGTATTAGATATTACCTGTGGATCGTATATTTGTAATTCATTATAGCGACTACAGAATATCAAAGATCTGAAAAGAGATGACCTCGAGCTCTATGGTGCAAGTGGAGAGTCCATTAGCACAGAGGCTGTGGAAACCTGTATGCTTGATTTGCCTTCAGACAAAACTTTAGAATTAAAAGATTGTTATTACATGCCAAAGGTTATTAGAAACATTATTTCTATACCTTTGTTATAAAAATAAGGTTATGAAATAAGGCTAATGAAAAATGGATGCTCCATTTTTTTCCTAATAAATATTATGGTAGTAGTTATATTGATAACAATATTTTAATTCATACACTCAATAAAAATATTTTTCATATTGAAAGAAATATGAAAAGAAAGAGAGAAGATGTGAATATCACATATTTCTAGCATTATCGTCTTGGTCATATTAGTGAGTCAAGGATTAACAAGTTATACAAAGAAGAATTATTTGACCCATATGATTATGAATCATTGAAAACTTATAAATCTTGTCTCATGGGTAAGATGACCAGGACTCCATTTTTTGGATATGGAAAGAGGACGAATGAGTTGTTAGCCCTAGTACATACAGATGTATATGGACCAATGACAACTCAGATCAGAGGAGGATACTCCAATCTTATCATCTTTACAGAAGATTTATCAAGGTTTGGATATGTGTATCTTATGAAACATAAATTCAAAGCCTTTGATAAGTTCAAAGAGTATCAATGTATGATCGAGAAACAAACTGAAAAAGGTATCGAGGTTCTTCGATCTGATCGAGGACGAGAATACTTATCCAGTAAATTTTTTGATCATCTTAAAAGTAAAGGTATTCTCTCTGAATAGATCCCTCTTTATACACCCCAATTAAATGGTGCAGCAGAAAGGAGGAATCGTACTTTAATAGATATGGTGTAGTCCATAATGTGCTTCACTAATCTTTCAATATCTTTCTAAAGATAATGCCCTAGAGACTGCCACATACATATTAAACAGGGTGCCTTCAAAGTCTGTTGCAAGCACACCATATGAGATATTGAAGGGAAGGAAGCCTAATCTTAAATATCTTAAGACTTGGGGCTGTCCTGCTTATGTCAAAAATATTTTTGGACATAAGCTTAGTGCTAGATCAGATAAGTGTAGGTTTGTAGGATATCCTAAGAAAACTAATAGATATTACTTCTATCACCTACTGAACAAAAGGTGTTTGTTAGTAGGCACGCCACTTTTTTTGAAAAATGAACTCATCTAAGAAGGAGGCAGTGGGAGGAATATTGAACTTACTGAAGTTCATGATCTATAAATCGATCTAGAAATATCAGTGGTTAGATCATAAGAAGATCCTTAATCAGAAGTACCTAAAGATGAGGTACATCCATAATACACACCTCCTCTCTGAAGGTCAGATAGAGTGCATCATGCACCTCTGAGATTTGATGACAATATGATCAACATCATTCAGGATGATGATCCACTGACCTATTCAAAAGCTGTCATGAGTAGAGACTCAGACAGATGGCTGAAAGCCATGAAATCTAAGATGAACTCGATGTATATCAACCAAGTGTGGACCTTGGTTGATGCACCTAAGGGTGTGATCCCAAAAGGGTGCAAGTAGATCTTTAAGAAGAAGATCGGAGCAGATAGCCAAGTAAAAACCTACAAAGCTAGGTTGGTGGCGAAGGATTTCAGTCAAAGCTAAAGAATTGACTATGATGAAACCTTCTCACCAGTGGTTATGCTCAAATCCATCCAGATCTTGCTTGCTTTAGTGGCATACTATGACTATGAGATCTGACAGATGGATGTCAAAACTATTTTTCTCAATGGTAATCTAGAGGAAGAGGTCTATGTGACTTAGTCAGAGGGATTTATCTCAAGTAGGAGGGCAAATCAAGTATGCAAGCTAAAGAAATCCATCTATGGATTAAAGCAGGCTTCGAGGAGCTGGAACATCCGATTTGATATGACAGTCAAAGAGTTTGACTTTATCAAAAGTAAAGATGAACCATGTATGTATAAAAAGACAAGTGAGAGTGCTATTCTCTTCTTGATTCTGTATGTCGATGACATATACTGCTTATTAAGAATGATATCTCAATAATGCAATCAGTCAAGATTTGGCTATCGAATAAGTTTTTCATGAAAGATTTGGATAAAGCACCCTATATACTGGATATAAAGATCTATAGAGATAGATCTAAAAGGATGTTAGGCTTATCCCAATCACGGTATATAGATCTCATATTAAAGAAGTTTAATATGAAGGCTAGTAAGAGAGGTTACCTGCCTGCAAGTCATAGTATATGTCTCTCCAAGAAAATATATCCTAAGATATTAGAGGAGAGAAATAAGATGAATGAAATCTCTTATGCTTTGGCTATGGGATCAATTATGTATGCCATGCTATATACCAGACCTGATGTAGCTTATGCTTTGGGCATAGCTATCAGATTTCAAGCTGATCCAAGAAAGGATCATTGGAAAATAGATGATAGCAAGTTGATATCAAGGTATGTGTTTACCCTAAATGATGGGGCAGTGAGTTGGAAGAGCTCCAAGCAGCAGATAGTATCTAGCTCAATTATTGAGGTAAAGTACATCACTGCTGGTGAAGCTATTAAGGAAGCTATCTGGATAAAAAAATTCATCATGGATTTAGGAGTCATTCCTAAGAATGAAGGACCAGTGTCACTCTATTGTGATAACACTGGGATCATTATTCAAGCAAAGGAACCTAGGTCTATTATAGATCCAAGCACATTCTCAGATGCTTCCATCTCGTTAGAGACAAGATGTTGTCCTTGAATGAGTAGACAGAAAGAACAATATAACAGATCCATTCACTAAGGCCATACCAAAGTAGCTATATAATCATCATCTTATGAGATATAAAGATGATTGGCTTTAGTGCAAATGAGAGATTGAAAGAAGAGTGCCCTATAAGCCAATCGTAAGTGTGTTGCAATGAAACTTTTCTTTATAATTTTTTAACTCATAAAATGATATTTATTATTTGAGATATTGATTCATCATATTAGCTGCATCTTATTATGTATAAGATTATGATGAACCCCAAAGATTAGGACAATGATTTTGGAAGACATAAATGGGTCATGCTAGTGAGATCTAAAATCTTAAAATCTTAATCTTAAATATTTCTGATCGTAGGAGCATTGAGTCGGGGATCAATATTCTGGATAGACTGGTACATCCTATGTATGCTCGATGGAGAGGGTAGCAGATCTCACTAGCTACTTGTGCGGGACACTAATACAAAGATGTGGATGCTCATTTGAAAAATGAGTCCACTGAATTGACTCGATGAAAGAAAATATCTTATGGAAGCCTTGCATGTCAAAGATGGTTCTCTAAGTGGGAGTTGTGCAAGTAATCCTTAGACCTGAGACCATCATAGAATCTTATGCACATGAACTCATATTTTGGTTCATACCCAGGTATAGTATTAAGACATGTACGGGGTGTTCTAGATATGGTGGAGTGTATATGGAGGTTATGAGTAGGTCAACATGGAATTGATCACTCCTAGTAAGAAGAGATCGCATCTTGTGTATTCTCAATCCTAGATGACTTGAGAAAAGTCTTTTGGCCAAAAGTAGAAAGAAGATTAGAAAGAGTTTCTAATACTTCTTCATTGGAGTCATCATTGATTAATTGAGAATCAATATGAATATGTGTTTGAGTTTGATATGATTCCATACTCATGAACATATTCAGGATGCAGGGATGATCGAAGGATTGAATTATATAGTAACTTGCCATTGAAGGACATATTTGATATTTTTATCAAAATTTTATATCTTTTGGATAGTTATGATATATTGCTAGATGTCAATCTTGATTTATAAATTTTTGATCGAATTAAAGAGTTTAATTCGATCGTCAATTAGAAAGGATTATAATTGTTGAACTTGGGTTAGCTCGATTGGACCTAAATTGATTAAATTGAAATCTAATCAAATTTGGTCAACTTACACTTAGACCTACTACCAGCTAGATGTGAAACCCAATAGGTCACATACATATAGAAATTGGCCAAGGACCCTTTTGAAAAAGGTTGATTGGAATTTTGGATTCAATCAGGGTTTCAATAAGTATGCTAGCACGTGTGAAACCCTTTCTCCTTTGGAGGTCAATTTGGTCTCATCCCTTGCTAATTAGCTAGCCTAATTTAGTGGATATTTGGGTCAGATCATGCCACCTGAAATCAGCCTAAATTGGGGCACCACATCCCATTTTAACACCAATTATGAAGAGTCAAAGTTGTGAAGGACTCTTGGCTCAAAATAGGTTCTACATACAAGTGTTGGAATCGGCAGAAGAAAAGAGTCCTTCTGGCATGAGATTAAGATGTGTGTGGTAGCCCATATCACCCTTCATCCTCTGGTGCATATCTTAAAGCATGAGATGTATTTTTTTCAAAATTTTTAGGGTGGAGAAAAATTAGAAAAAGGAAGGAAGTCTCGCACGCACATAGAAGCATCACATCTTTCTGAGATTTTGGGAGTCCTTCTTCTAATCAAATGCTTTCAAAATAGAATAATTTTTGGAGATAACATTTTGCATTTAATAAGATATTTTTGATAATTTCTTTGGAATTTTTTCAAATTTATCTGAATGCCAAACATACACCATAAGTTCCTCCTCACGCTTGCACATGGGGTGATCAGACTTCACGTGAAAGGATGTGAGAACATATCCATTTATGAGAATTTTTATCCACTTATTATATGTTCTGAAATCAAGATTGCATCCTCTATCTACATGGATTTTTGAAGATTTTTCTGATTTAAGAAGAGATGTGAAAACATCCCTTCTCTGATCACGCACACAGAGCAGGGTGCTGATCGACGTATCACTGATAAGAGTCCTTCTGTTTGAAGAAACTCTTATCTCTAATAATCAGATCAGATAGGCCTCTTGGATGAGGTGCATCCCTCTCTTTTGGCATCCCTCTAGTGACTATAAATTGGCCGAGGCACTAAGTGTCTGATGTATTTCAGAAAGAGTTTTCAATTTTGTCTTTCACATCCCTTCTCTAATCACGCTCACAGAGCAGGGTGCTGATCGACGTATCATTGATAAGAGTCCTTCTGTTTGAAGAAACTCTTATCTCTAATAATCAAATCAGATAGGCCTCTTGGATGAGGTGCATCCCTCTCTTTTGGCATCCCTCTAGTGGCTATAAATTGACCGAGGCACTGAGTGTCCGATGTATTTCAGAAAGAGTTTTCAATTTTGTCTCCGTTGCTCTCTTTTCTTTCTTACAACCTATCTTAGTTTTAGAACAAAGCTTTGGGATTTAAGACAAAACCTTATCTAGTCCTAATGAGGGTTGTGATGGTCCTAAAGAAGGAAGATTAGAAGTTTAGAGGAGGTTTTGAGAGGGTGGAGTCAGTTTCTTGGAGAAATCTGATCGGTATGAGGCTAGTCGAGTTCTAGTGGCTAGAACTCTTGAAGCAAGGTGAAGGAGTACTGTCCTTGGTTCAATTTTCGTGTGGATCATCATTGGAGGGCGGACACTTGGACACCTTGTAGAAATTGAGATTAGCGCTACAAGTATTCTTCTTATCCTAATTTATATTTATTGTACTTTGATTATTATAGTCAAAGATTTCTGGGTATTAGGATTTTCAGTATATCGAGTGTTTTTAATAAAAATTTTAAACACCTAATCCTTCAGCTGCACCACCGAAACCCAACACTCTTGGCACAAAACAGATTTTGTGTGCACATGTTGGCATGAGTAGAAAGAGAAGTCCTTTTGGTGTGGGATTTGTTGGAAAACGTGTCCCAAAGCCAATCATTAGACGATTGTGCTCATCTTGTAAACTGTATATAAATTTTTATTAATAAAAATTATTTGATATTTTCATTATAAATTGACCATCTTTGAACTCCTATGTTGTAATGAAGTCCTTAGGACTATATATATTAATCAACAAAGGAGGATTTATCGTTAAGTCCTTAAAATTGTTCGCGACCAAATGATACACTATTACTAGGACGATAGCGATATCAAGTATAGGTTGTTATATGCCATATGTGTTGGTTGTCCTCTTAATCAAGGAGTATGGAGACACTGTTATGGCATGCAAATGAAATGTAGGAGTACATTCACATCGAATGTGATCATGTGCCGAGCACTTTGTTGTCAAGAGTAGCTTATGAAGATTATAGGTATAAGTGTCCCTCCGACTTGAGATCACCACGGTGACTTGTAAGTAACTTATTGTGCTTTAGTATCAGACTATCTGAGTTTCTAACTTAGTGACGGAAGGATACTAGGTGCAGTCAAGTACTTATCAAGTCGGTATGTGAGTCAAGATGGAATTGACCCCTTTGAATTGGTAAGAGATATGCATCAGTGTATTTTAATTTAGTAAAATCTTAACCAGGATAATCCATGAGATAGATTTGAAAGGGTGAAATATAATGTGATCAACTTAATTAGAGTTGACAGTTAAACCCTAAGTCACCTTGAGAATTTAGGTCAAAGGAAAGAATTATATGGTAACCATACGCTAGTAGGTTCTAGAAGGTTGCTTTGCAACACTTCGACCCATCCGGTTGTCGGGTCATCATTGCTAGATGATTACATCGATTGGTATAGAAAGTTGTTCTTATGCTACCGGCTTAGATTCGAACCTATGGGGTCACACGCATTAGAAGATTTGATCAGATCTGATGGATGAAGAGTCCAATTAGATTGTAACTCTGGTGAAGAGTCCTACTGGGACTAGAACTCTGTGGGAGAATCCCACTGGGACTGAGACTTTATTATTTATGAAGAATTAATTAGTAATTAGATTATTAATTGACTCAATTTGATTGAGTAAAGAGCTTTGGAACAAGTCTAATCGAATTAGATTTAGTTTGACTCAGATTGGGAATGATATGACCAAACCCAATTACAAGAGAAATTTGATCCTGATTCGATCAAGGTTTGGACTTGATTAATTCCTAATTAGATTAAGAATTTAATGAGATATTTAGATTTATAATTAGATTATATTTATTTCTATTAGTGGTTTTAATATAAATTTGATTTGGATTAGAATTGAATTAGAAATGAAGAGTTCAAGTCAGACTAGGACTCTATCCTTATCTTTTGCGCCACATCTGGATCCATGCCAATTTCTCTATGCCTAATTGAATTTGGATTGTAATTTTTGGTATCATGAGAGAGAATCCAATAAGGGTGGTCAGCTATCACTGATGAGTCATAATATTATCTCTTGCCTAATTTGAATGCGATCCGAATTAAAATAAGATGCAGACTAGGAAAGAGATTTTTCGTGTATGGTATATTATTAGAGCCATATTATTTTTTTCTTTTTTTTTTTGAGGAAATCTTTAGCATGTAAGACTTTAAATTTTTTTTTCACATCCTAATGATTTTTCTAAAATTTTTGGGGATGCCAAAAAGGGGTTTTGATGTTGATTCATGGCATCCTTTCTTGGAAAGTCCTAATTTCTAGTCTATAAAAAGGGGACCCCTCTCTTGGACATCCCATGATCAATTTTCTTATAGATTTTTTATTTTTAGAGCCTTTTTTCCTCCTCCTCTCTTCCTCCTCTAGATCTCCTATCACTTTGGAGTATCCAAGGTGCTTGTAGAAGAAGGAAAAGGTCACATGTCAAAATTGTTCGCAGACTAGCATCTTCGAGCCCCTAATCTGCGCCAATCTTTATGTAGATTTTTCTATAGAGGCCAGATAACTTCATGTGGCTACAAGTGATCTGAGGAACACCCTCTCTAATCATTGGATTAAAATAAATCAAGATCAAAATTTATTTGGTAACGATCTTGAATTTATTTTGATTCCTATGGTAGATCTAATAGTTAGATCGAGAATTTCAGCATCGATGAGATCGATGTGATTTTTATTTTTAGATCCAAAACATATATTTTTTATATCAAAGATCTTGATGTGGTAGTCTAAGATTAGATCTTATACATGTAATTAGGATTAAATTATTTAATCTATTATTTTTGCTGCATAAATTTTTTAATTGCATGTACTGCACTATCGTAAATTTTCTTCAACTGGTATCAGAGTCAGGTTATTTTGATTTGAATTAATATGACTTTAGATCTAATTTTTTTTATTAGATCTGATTATTTATGATTTAGATTAGATCTAAATTAATTTATTTTTAGATCTAATTATTATTTATTTAGATTAGATATTCTGAGTAGCAAAGTACTCGGATTGGATAATCATCAGGCCGTCCGATCATAGGAACAAGTAAGGTTTCATGATCCTCTCCTCCCATTCAATGGAGTGCTCTTCATGGTGTATAGGGGTGCCACTGTGAGGTCCCATGAAAAAAAAAGTAAAAAGAGAAAACTTACTTTCTTGCAAAACCCTAGGTGTTGTTGTATGTGATGCAAGTTGCAAAGATAGTTAGTTACATCTAATCTTGTTTAGTCAAAATTATTTTGATCTAAAATCATAAAAAATTTAGATTTGATGTAAAAAATTTTATGACTTGATGTAAAAAGTTTATATGAAAAATTATTTTCAAAACTTTAACTATATTGATGCAAAACTTAATTGAGAATTAAGTATCAAGCTGATTGGATCTAGAATTGTGATTTAGATCTAATGACATTGCATAAAATATGGGGCATGGGTTAGTTCAAATCAGGTCCTTCTCTTTAATTGGGTTAGACCTAAGGTTAGAATTAAAGAATTGATTGACCATATAGAGAAATTGATTAAGTCTAACCAAATATTGAATTAGATTAATCAGGATTTCTCTAGTACAATAGTTGTAGATGGTCAAGTCCATATCTTTGATTAAACTAAATGGACCTTGATTGTGGCTCAGTGGTTGAACCCGAACCATTAGATTGGTCAAATCAAAACTAGTTAACCAATTGATGTCTAAGATAAGTTTGGCATTTCGACCGATGGTTTTTATTTGGAAGCGGCTTACCTAATCATTTCGATGGTGTCTAAGGCAAGCTTAGAAGACCCTCCCATAGATCTCATTTACCTGTCTAATTTGATGAATTAGATTTTGATTAGATCGCTAAGTGATTCAAGTTAGCCCATGCCATTAAGGTTGATCAGTGTGACTGATCTAGATGCCAGTTCAATCAGCATGACCTAATCCGATTCAGTGACTTGGTGAAGTCAGTGGGAGGATTATGGTCTACTGATTGATCTTTTCTTCTCTTCTCTCTTCTCTAAATCGATTAAATCCTTTAAATTATTAGGTCCTTAAAATGAGCTGGTTATGGTGATAACTAGATCATAGCCTCCCATTAAGGTGAGTGATAATGGGTCTATTATTTTTGATTGACATTGCAGGCGCCATCCATCTGATGTTCTATCTGAATGATGAAATTATCATTCATCATATGATGACTCTGATGAACTATCTGATGATGGTTGGGTTAACTGAGCCATCCTCGGGCCTAATCACTTATTAGGTAAAATCACTGAGTAGGTTCATGTTAATGGCTTGACCTAACCGAAACTTTCAGTGGAGGCCCATCGCCTACTGAAATAAAATCTGAAGCTAAATTATATACTAGAAGTTGTTTGGAGAAATAATTGATTAAGAACCTACTCATAGGTGCATATGGGTTGATCGAGCCATCTTCGAGCCTATATGTAGTCTGTGTGGATTCTAGTACCTGCTAAAAAATTAAGGTAATTCTTCGAATTAGAGATAAAGGCTACCAATTTGTATAAAATAGTGGGAGGATCTTTAGACTAAAGTCCAAATTTTTAGGATTAATAAATTTATATACTAATTAGGCTTTGTTCTTTCTTTGTGTATGCAGATATGGCCTTAAACTTATCACTTCGATCACTATGGGATAGTGAAAAGCTTATCGGACAAAATTTTGATAATTGATATCAAAAATTAAAGATTGTCCTAGAGCACGAGTGGATCCTTTATGTGATAACGGATCCGGCACCTGAGGAGCCTGCTCCTAACATCCGAGGAGTGGTCTGAGATACTTATTTGAAGTGGCTTAATGATCGCTCCATATTTCGTTGCATCATGCGAGCCTCCATGAATGATGAGTTTAGCCGAAAGTTTGAAGAAGCTTAGCTAGAGGAAATACTTCAAGTGTTGAGGGATTCTTTTAGTACTCCTGACGACGTTGAGCAACACAAGACTAGTTGCATCATTTGCAATGTTCGGATGAGGGAGGGTGCATCTATTACCGATCATGTATTGTACATAATCGAGCAGATTGAAAAATTGAGCAAACTCGGCTTCCCTTTGCATGAACAGCGGGAGAAAGATGCGATCCTAAACTCTCTTCCCAAGTCCTACCTACCGTTCCTCAGTCATTTTAGAATGACGAAGCCTGTAATCAACTATCATGGTCTGTTTGGGTTGCTACAAACTTTTGAGAAAGATCACCATCTCCTTAAGGAGACAGTGAATCTAGTGGGAGGATCTTCTTCGGATAGTCGTCATCCCTTTAAGAAAGGAAAAAAAAGAAGAATAAGAAGGTGCTTAATGCTGAGAGTCATTCCCAGAAATCCAAGTTCAAGACTAATCAAAGTCAGGTAGAGTACTTCTTTTGCAAGAAGTAGGGTCATTGGAAGAGAAATTTCCTCAGTATATCATTTTTCTTGACCCAAACAGGCCAAAGAAGAAGAAGCAATCAATTGCTGGATTAGGTACTTATATGATAACACCTTGTAACTTCTCTCTTATAGATACAATGACCTGGGTATTGGATACTGAAAGCTCTATTCATATTTGTAATTCATTGCCGGGTCTTCAGGTCACTAGGAGATTTGGAGAAGGCGAGAGATTCCTGAATGTTGGAGATGGAAGATCAGTTTCAATTTTAGCTTTAGAAATCATCAAGCTTGTATTTGAGTCTCAGTATATTATTCTTAATGAGTGTCATTACTATCTTAATTTTTTTAAATATTATTTCTATAGGCCTTTTGGCCAATTCAAATTATGAAATATCAATAAAAAAAAAATTATGATATCATTTTGAATGGTGTAACAATTTTACGTGGACAGTTGAATAATGGTATCTATATTGTATCTAGGCCTAATGTGATGTACATTTCAAATAAACGTCCTAGAATAGATGATGTCACAAATACCTACCTTTGGCATTGTAGGCTAGGTCATATCAACAAGAACAAGATGAACAAGTTGACTCAAGAAAGAATTCTTGATAAACACGATTATGAATCGTTACCTACCTGTGAGTCTTGTTTGCTTGGAAAGTGACCAAGTCATCTTTTACTGAAAAAAGTGAATGAGCTAGTGATGTGCTAGGTCTGATACACACTGATGTATGTAGACCCATAAACATATATGCCAGAGGAGGGTATAGCTATTTCATCACGTTCACAGATGATCTATCTAGGTATAGGTACATCTATTTGATAAAACACAAGTTCGAATCATTTGAAATATTCAAATGGTTCCGTAATGCAGTAGAGAAACAAATTGAAAAAAGTATTAAAATTTTTTGATCTGACCGAGGAGGTGAATACCTTTTCAGTGAATTTCTGACATATCTAGAAGAGAGTGGGATTCTCTCCTAACGAACCCCTCCAGGATACCACAGCATAATGGCATCTCAGAAAGAAGGAATTGAACCTTGCTGGACATGGTTCGGTCTATGATGGGGTTTGCAACTCTGTCGATCTTCTTTTGAGGATATGCACTTGAAACAGTCGATCTTGTGCTTAATAATATTTTGAGCAAGTCAGTTAGTAAGACACCATATGAGATATGGTCAGGACGTAGGCTGAACCTCTCTTACTTTAGGGTCTAGGGGAGTCCAGCTTATGTTAAACGATTACAAACTGACAAGCTCAGTCCTAAATCCGATAAGTATAATTTCATAGGGTACCCCAAGAAAATGAGGAGATATTACTTTTATCTACCTGCTGAACAAAAGATGTTTGTCAGCAGTAAGGCATATTTTTTGAAAAAAAAATTCCTTAGTGAAGGAATAATTACCTCTAAAATTGAGCTTGACGACGTTCGATTGTTGGAACACGATCCTAGCTCCTCCCACGGACCTTGAGTGCAGCAGAACTAGCAACAAACAAATCTGGAGACTTCTGGACTCGATCGAAGGCCCTTGACAAAATCAGCCTGGTTGTTGTCTTCTTCGTCAGCCTTTCGTTCCAGATGAAGAATGCATCTAAGATCACCTCTAAAAAATCCAAGATCTGGTACCCAACTAGATTAGGCCTGGACCGAGGTCTTTCAAATTGTAGATCTCAAATTAGGGCATTCTAGATAAGGAAGAAGGTAGATAGAACCAGACCTTGCAGATCTGTCCTACTGCAGCCTTTCCTGTAGATCTGTTGATAGAGATCTCACCCGCACCTCAAACGACCTCAGATCAACTCCAGATCTGAGAGAAACTTGTACCAACATCGTAGCAAGAGATTTCAAGTTCTGGACCTGATGTTTGGGTGGCTGCAAGAGAGGGAGAGGCAATATGGTTGGTGGCACAAAGGGGGAGGGGCTCAAAACCCTAGCGCCTCCCCTGCTTTTCCTACCTTCTATGGACCTGGCGGCAAGAAACCCTAGGGTTTCTTGCTCCTGGGGTATGGAGAATAGCTAAAGAGAGAGGGAGAAGAGAGAGAGAGACTTGGGAGAAAGGATTTTCGTATTCCTTGGCTTAATCAAACCTACACAGTGCATGTATATATAAACACAAGGTCAAGTGACCCAAACCCAAAACTCCCTTGACCAACTCTATGGGAGATTAGGTTAACCTAAGCCCATGTACACCCATGACTCAACCTAATCTTACCTATCCTGGGCCCAGACCTGGCCCATAAAGAGTTGATCCCTTGAGGCCCACATAACCTAGACCTTAAGAACCCGAAAGGTCCACAGCCTTTCAACCTAGGGCCCAACTAGCCCTAGAGCCTCCATGAAGCCCTCATGAATGATGGACCTTGGCCTTAGCCTTGGTCTCCTAGGCCTTTGGCACACCACCTGGATCACAACAATCTCCACCTTGGTGTCCCAAGGCCTCAACCAGCTCCACTCTGTCCATCAGCCGAATCAGCTCAACACATCTCTGAAAGCTATCCCGTGGAAGTACCTTCGTAAGTGCATCAGCTGGGTTCTCCTTGGTGTGTACCTTTACCAGCTCCACCTCTCCATCCTCCACAAGCTCCCTGATCCGATGATACTGAATGTCGATGTGCTTTGTCCTTGCATGATAGACTGAGTTCTATGCTAATAGAAGTGCACTCTGGCTGTCACAGTGCACTCTAATGGCCTCCTGAGTAAGGCCCATCTCCGTCAACAAACCCTTCAGCCAAATTACCTCCTTAGCTGCTTCTGTCAGCCCAATGTACTCCACCTCTATAGTGGATAGGGCCGTGATAGGCTGCAGACTGGATCTCCAAGAAATAGGACCTCCATACAGGCTAAAGATGAAGCCTGTCGTAGACCTTCGGGTATCCACATCTCCACCGAAGTCTGCATCTACATAATCGCCAATCAGCCCCTGAGCCTCCCTGGACATGTCAGAGTATCCCACTGCACCTCCTCGCTCTTCGTAGCATATGCCAACTCCAACTGAACCCGCCAGGTATTTGAATATCCACTTCAGAGCTCTCCAGTGCTCCCTGCCAGGCTGTGCCATGAACCTGCTAACCTGACTCACTGCATGAGCGATGTCTGGCCTACAACAGACCATCGCATACATCAAGCTCCCAACTCTCGAATAATAAGGAACCATCTCCATCTCCTGAGCCTCCACCTCGGTCTGTGGCACCATGGCCTTCGAGAGTCTGAAGTGACCGGCAAATGGTAGCTCCGTCGGCTTTGCTCCCTTCATCCCTAACCTCTCTAAGACCTTCTGTATGTAGCCCCCTTGAGATAGATGCAGCACCCTCCGAGCTCGATCTTTGAAAATCTCCATGCCTAGGATCTTCCTTGTAGGGCCCAAATCCTTCATCTCAAACTCTCGAGATAAGGATGCCTTCAGATCCTGCACAACCTTTCTACTCTTGCATGCTATAAGCATGTCATCTACATACAAGAGTAGGAACACCCTAGAACCATCCTCAAGAGACTGAACATAAACACAGGGATCAAACTCGCACCTGAAAAGTCCAATGCTGCGCACATAGGAGTCGAACCGCTTGTACCATTGCCTCGGCGACTACTTCAGCCCGTACAGCGACTTCTGCAACAAACAAATCTTTCCCTCTGATCCTGGATCCCTGAAACCGGGTGGCTGCTCCATGTAAATCCACTCCTCCAAATGCTCATAGAGGAACGTCATCTTGACATCCATCTGCTCCAGCTCTAAATCCTAAGCTGCTACAATGCTCAGCAACACTCTGATGAAAGTATGTCTGACGATGGGAGAGAAGACCTCGCTGAAGTCGATGCCTTCCTTCTGGAAGTATCCTTTGGCCACTAACCTCATCTTGAATCTGATACCTCCCTACTCTGAAGGCCCTTCCTTGCGACTGTAGATCCATTTGCAGCCAATGGGCCTCTTCCCCTGTGGCAACTACACCAATCGCCACGTCTGGTTCTAGTGGAGAGACTGCATCTCCTCGGACATCGTCTGGACCCATCGCTCTCTGTCCTGGCTCTCAATAGCCTCTTGATACATATATAGGTCTCCATTCGCTATCACCAGGGCATATGACAGCATCTCCTTGAAATCATATCGATCTGGTTGCCTGATGGTCCTCTTGGGCTTGTGTAGGGCAACATCGATATCAGTCCTCGATCTAGCTCGCTCCTGCTGGACCTCTTCGCCTCGATCATCTGTCCGAGTCCTCTCCACCTGTGGAGACACCTTAGGTAGGTTCTCCACCTGAATATCATATCCTCTCGTAGTACCTGCAAGAGGCAAAATCAAAGAGGTAAGCTGTCCAGCAGTGCCCTACTGGACCTCCTCCTGCTCCTGCTGCTCCTCCATGCCTGCTCGCCTCCATAGGACTGACTCCTCATCAAAAGTCACATCCTGACTAATGATGACATTCTTTTCCAAGGGATCCCATAGCCTGTATCCCTTAACTCCTCGCGGATAGCCTAGAAATACCGTCTTGCGTGATCTGGCATCTAGCTTGCTCCGCTCACCAGCTCCAATGTGCACATAGGTCGTGCACCCAAATACCCGTAGATGGCCCAGCCCAACTGTCCTCCCAGACCACACCTCCTATGGAAGCCTGCCATCCAACCTGGTATGAGGTGACCGATTGACCAAGTAACCCGCTGCGTCAACTGTGTCAACCCAGAATGCCTTTGGAAGCCCTGCCTGCAGCCTCATACATCATGCCTTTTCCAGAAGTATTCTATTCATCCTCTCGGCCACCCCATTCTGCTGTGGAGTCTCCTTAACTGAGAAGTATCTTCTGATCCCACACTCCTCACAGTAGTCCTGGAACTCTCTGCTGGTGTACTCTCTGCCATTGTCTGACCTCTGACACTTCACGCTCCTCCCCTGCTCCTTCTCCACCTCAGCTCTTCAGATCTTGAACTTGGTGAAGACCTCAGACTTCTCTCTTATGAAGTAAATCCAGAGTTTCCTTGAGAAATCATCAATCAGGGTCATGAAGTATCTGGCCCCATTCCTAGCTGAAACTGGGGCTGGTCCCCACACATCCGTGTGTACTAACTCCAGAGGGGCTGCACTGCGGGTTGTACTGATGTTGAACTGAACTCTCCTCTGCTTTTTCATCTGGCAAGGCTCACAGATCTCCCCTGTAGCACCATCCTCTAGATCAGAGATGAGTCCTCTCCTGCTCAACTCTGTCAGCCCCTTGTCACCCATGTGGCCTAGGTGGTAGTGCCACATCTTGTAAGCCCCCTGCTGGTCCTGTGCTGCAACTGCTGCATCAGACTCTCCGGTCACCACAGATCCCTCCATGCGATAGAGATTATTGTCCAACCTCCTGCCTCTCATCACCACCATAGCTCCATTGGAGATGTTTAATACTCCGCTTCTAGCCCTACTGCTGAAGCTGTATCCACAGCGCTCCAAGTAGCCTAGTGACATCAGATTCTTTTCCAGCTCCGGGACGTGCTTTACATTTGTCAATGTCCTCACAATCCCATCAAACATCCTCACCCTGACTGTCCCTATCCCAGCCACCTTGCAAGGATGATTGTCGCCTAGAGTCACTGATCCCTCATCTGTCTTGGTGTATGTCGCAAACCAAGACCTGTGTGGTGTGTAATGATGTGAGCACGCAGAGTCTAGTATCCACTCCTCTGTGTAATGCCTGTGACCATCTGATACCACAAGTAGATCATCCTCCACCTGCTGCCTAGCAACTGCACTCACTGATTCTGAGCCATTTCTTTCTCCCTTCTTGCTCTTCCATAGTGGACATTCTCGCTTGAAGTGTCCGAACTCATTGCACTTGAAGCATTTCATCTCTTTCTTTCCCTTCCTGGACTTGGACCACCCCCTGGACTTGCTTCTACCTCTACCTCTACCTGTCCTCTCCCCTACTGCCAAACCCTCCTGGGGAGCCCAATCTCTGATCAACTTTTTCCTTTGCTCATTAGACCTCAGCACCGAGACCATGTCCTCATATTCCAGAGTCTCCTTGCCGTAGAGCAGTGTAGTCACCAAAGAGTCATATGATCCTGACAGCGAACACAAAAGCAACAGGGACTTGTCCTCCTCATCCAGCTTCATCCCGATATTCATCAACTCCGTGCACAACTCGTCGAACCTCTGAATGTGGCCAATCACATCAGATCCCTCCTGCATCCGAAGACTATACAACTTCTTCAGCATTAGCTTGTTGCACATATTCTTCCCCATATATATGGTGTGCAACTTCGACCAAAGGCCCTTCCGGGTCTTTTCTTCCAGCACCGAATACAATGCTGCATCCGCCAAACATCCTCTGATCACCGAGCATGCTTTCTTCTCCAATGATGCCCACTATCTATCTGTCATTCCCTCAAGCTTCTCATCCAAAGCCTGATCCAGATCTGCTTGCACCAGAAGATCCTCCACCCAAATTTTTCACATGAAAAAATTTTTCTTGCCATCAAACTTCTTGAAATCGACCTTCATATTGCTGCCCATGATTGGATCCAAGCCAAACAAGCAATATAAAATCAAGAAGTGTAGAATATACCTTGATAGTACCTTGCTAAAAATTTTTTAGCACTTGGGATCTTTAACTTCTCGTGCTTGGAACCACTTGCTCACCACCGTGGCTCTGATACCAACTATTGGATCATGATCCCAGCTCCTCCCATGGACCTTGGGTGTAGCAAAACTAGCAATGAACAAATCTGGAGACTTCTGGACTCGATCGAAGGCCCTTGACGAAATCAGCCTGGTTGCTGTCTTCTTCGTCAGCCTTTCGTTCCAGATGAAGAACGCCTCTAAGATCACCTCTAAAAAATCCAAGATCTGGTACCCAACTAGATCAGGCCTGGACCGAGGTTTTTCAATTCATAGATCTTGAATCGGGGTATTCTAGATAGGGAAGATGGTAGATAGAACCAGACCTTGCAGATCTGTCCTGCTGTAGCCTTTCCTGTAGATCTGTTGATGGAGATCTCACCCGTACCTCAAACGACCTCAGATCAACTCCAGATCTGAGAGAAACTTGTACCAACCTTGTAGCAAGAGATTCCAAGTCCTGGACCTGATGTTTGGGTGGCTGCAAGAGAGGGAGAGGCAATATGGTTGGTGGCACAAAGGGGGAGGGGCTCAAAACCCTAGCACCTCCCCTACTTTTCCTGCCTTCTATGGACCTGGCGGCAAGAAACCCTAGGGTTTCTTGCTCCTGGGGTGTGGAGAATAGCTGAAGAGAGAGGGAGAAGAGAGAGAGAGACTTGGGAGAAAGGGTTTTCATATTTTTTGGCTTAATCAAACCTATACAGTGCATGTATATATAAACACAGGGTCAAGTGACCCAAACCCAAAACTTCCTTGACCAACTCTATGGGAGATTAGGTTAACCCAAGCCCATGTACACCCATAACTCGACCTAATCTCACCTATTTTGGGCCCAGACCTAGCCCATAAAGAGTTGGTTCCTTGAGGCCCACATAACCTAGACCTCAAGAACCCGAAAGGCCCACAGCCTTTCAACCTAGGGCCCAACTAGCCCTAGAACCTCCATGAAGCCCTCATGAATGATGGACCTTGGCCTTAGCCTTGGTCCCCTGGGCTTTGGGCACACCACCTGGATCACAACATCGATAGGTAGAAGAATCGACACCAATGATTGAATCTGAACCAGATTTGATAAGATCAAACCTGAAGCTCAATGAACAAACATCTTTAAGGCGATCCGGTAGAGTACCACATCAGCTGGACAGATACTTAGGTTTTTTGATCTGGGATGAGGATCCTGTCGAACTCGATGAGAACGATGAGAATTCGATCACCTACATGGATGCAATGTAGATATCTGACTCTGATAAATGGTTTGAAGCCATGAGATCTGAAATGAAGTCCATAAAAGTCAACGATGTATGGACATTAGTTGACCCACTTGAAGGTGTAAAGCCCATAGGGTGTAAGTGGGTCTTCAAAAGAAAAAGGGACGTAGACGGGAAGGTGGAGACCTATAAAGTCTATTTGGTTGTCAAGAATTATTGTCAGCTTTATGGTATTGACTATGACAAGATATTTTCTTCTGTGGCAATGCTCAAATCCATTCAGATCATGCTTGCGATAGCAGCATATCTGGACTATGAAGTCTAGCAAATGGATGTGAAGACAGTTTTCCTAAATGGAGAGCTGAACAAAAAGGTGTATATGATACAACTTGAAAGGTTCATATCTACAGATGAGTCCAAGGTGTGCAAGCTTCAGAGATCCATTTATGGATTGAAGCAAGCATCTCAGAGTTGGAACATACGTTTTGATAAGGTGATCAAAACATATGGCTTCGTTAGGAATGGAGAGGAACTCTGCAAATATAAGTGAGCAAATGGTTTGATAATTATATTTCTTGTGTTATATGTAGATGACATTCTCTTAATTGAGAATGATATCCCTGCATTACAGGGAATAAAAGTGTGGCTGTCATCATAATTCTCCATGAAGGATCTGAAAGAAGCAGCCTACATCTTAGGGATGAAGATCTATAGGGATAGATCTAAGAGGCTGCTCAGACTCTCCTAATCTACGAACATAGATACTATGCTGAAACAGTTCAGCATGGAGAATTCTAAGAAAGGCTATCTTCTGATAGGCCAAGAAATTTTTTTTTCGAAAGGAGATTGTCCGACAACTCCTCAAGAGAGAGAGCATATGAGTAGAGTTTCACATGCTTCGACAGTGGGTTCTATTATGTACGTCATGATATGTACGAGACCAGATGTGGCATACTCATTAGAGATAGTGAGTAGATATCAGTATGATCCAAGAGAAAACCATTGAAAGGTCGTAAAGACCATTTTTAAGTATTTAAGAAATACTAAGGACCAATGGCTTGTGTATGGTGAAACTGACTTGAAACTTATGGGGTTCACCAACTCCAGCTTTCAGTCAGACCATGATGATAGTAAAAGTATGTCGGATTATATTTTTACCCTAAATGGTAGAGAAATCTGTTAGAAAAATTTCAAGCAGAATACTGTGGCAGACTCTGTTTGCGAAGTAGAGTATATCGTGGCATCCGATGCTGCGAAGGAAGCTGTATAGTTGCGAAAGTTCATCGACGAGCTCAGAGTGGCACCCTCCGTTGATGGTCCTATCTTGTTATACTGTGATAATACTGGAGCCATTGCTCAAGCTAAAAAATTGAGCTCCCATCAGCGCACCAAACATATTCTATGCCATTATCACCTTATTCGGGAGATCATGGATCAAAGTGACGTCGACCTTCAGAAGATCGATGGAAGGAAGAATCTGACCGACCCATTTACTAAAGCTCTCAGAATCAAGAAGTTTGATGATCACAAATCAAAGATGGGTATACGATATTGTATCGATTAGCTTTAGTCTAAATTGGAGTTGTTGGAAAATGTATCCCAAGATCAATCGTTAGACAATTGTGCTCATCTTGTAAACTGTATATAAATTTTTATTAATAAAAATTATATGATATTTTTATTATAAATTAATCATCTTTGAACTTCTGTATTGTAATGAAGTCCTTAGGACTATATATATTAATCGACAAAGGAGGATTTATCGTTAAGTCTTTAAAATTATTTGCGACCAAATGATATGCTATTACTAGGACGATAGTGATATTAAGTGTAGGTTGTTGTGTGCCATATGAGTTGGTTATCCTCTTAACTAAAGAGTATGAAGATACTATTATGATATACAGATAGAATGTAAGAGTACATTCATATTGAGCATGATCATGTACTGAGCACTCTGCTATCAAGAGTAGCTTGTGAAGGGTATGGGTATAAGTGTCCCTTAGATCTGAGACCACCATGATGACTTATAAGTAACTCACTGTACTTTAATACTGGACTATCTAAGTTTCTAACTTAATGATGGAAGGATACTAGGTGCAGTCAAGTACTTATCAAGTCGGTGTGTGAGTCAAGATGGAATTGACCCCTCTAAATTGGTAGGAGATATGCATCAGTGTATTTCAATTTAACAAAATCTTAACTAGGATAATCTATAAGATGGACTTAAAAGGTTGAAATATAATGTGATCGACTTAATTAGGGTTGACAGTTAAATCCTAAGTCACCTTGAGCATTTGGATCAAAAAGATAAATTATATGGTAACTATACGTTAGTAGATTCTAGAAGGTTGCTTTGTAACACTTTGACCCATCCAGTCATCAGATCATCATTGCTAAATGGTTACATCGATTGGTATAGAAAGTTGTTCTTATGCTACCAACTTAGGTTCGAACCTATGGGGTCACACGCATTAGAAGATTTAGTCAGATCTGATGGCTGAAGAGTTCAATTAGATTGTGACTCTGGTGAAGAGTCCTACTTGGACTAGGACTCTGTGGGAGAGTTCCACTGGGATTGAGACTCTATCATTTATAAAAAATTAATTAGTAATTAGATTACTAATTGACTCAATTTGATTAAGTAAAGAGCTTTGAAACAAGTCTAATTGAATTAGATTTAGTTCGACTCAGATTGAGATTGATATGATCCAATCCGATTATAAAAAAAATTTGATCCTGATTTGATCAGAATTTGGACTCGACTAATTTCTAATTGGGTTAGAAATTTGATGAGATATTTGGATTTTTTAATTGGATTAGGTTCATTTCAGTAGTTTCAATCCAAATTTGATTTGGATTAGAATTGAATTAGAAATGAAGAGTCTAAGTCAGACTAGGACTCTATCCTTATCTTTTGTGCTACATCTGGATCCATGCCAATTTCTCCATGCTTAATTGGATTTGGATTGTGATTTTTGGTATCATGAGAGAGAATCCAATAAGGGTGGTCGGCTATAGCTGATGAGTCATAATATTATCTCTTGCCTAATTCAAATACGATCGAATTAGAGATAAGATGCAGACTAGGAAAGAGATTTTTCATATATGGTATATTGTTGGAGCCATATTTTTTTTTTTATTTTTCTTGAGGAATCTTTTAGTGTATGAGACTCCAAATTTTTTCTCCACATCTTAATGATTTTTTTGGAATTTTTGGAGATGCCAAAAAGGGGTTTTGGCATTGATTCATGGTATCCTTTCTTGGAAAGTTCTAATTTCTAGTCTATAAAAAGGGGACCCCTCTCTTGAACGTCCCATGAAAAATTTTCTTATAGATTTTTTATTTCTAGAGCCTCTTCTCCTTCTCCTCTCTTCCTCCTCCAAATCTCCTATCTCTCTGGAGTTTCCAAGGTGCTTGTAGAAGAAGGAAGAGGTCAGCTGTTGAAGTTGTTCGCAGACTAGCATCTTCGAGCCCCTGATCTATGCCAGTCTTCGCATGAATTTTTCTATAGAGGCCAGATGACTTTGTATGGCTATAAGTGACCTAAGGAACATCCTCTCCAACTGTTGGATCAGAGGAGATCAAGATCAAAATTTATTTGGTAATGATCTCTAACTTATTTTGATTCCTATGGTAGATCTAATAGTTAGATCTAGAATTTCAACATCGATGAGATCGATGTGATTTTTATTTTTAGATCTAAAGTATATATTTTTTATATCAAAGATCTTGATGTGGTAGTTTAAGATTAGATCTTATACATATGATTAGGATTAAATTATTTAATCTATTATTTCTATTGCATAAATTTTTTAATTGTATGTGCTGCACTACCGTAAATTTTTTTCAGGATTCAGATGCATGTGGTGGCCCTAATCACCCTCCATCCTCTAATGCACATCACAAAGCATGAGTTGGATTTTTCTGGATTAATATGGGGTGGAGAAAAAATTGAAAAGAGGAAGGGCTCTCGCACGCGTGCATTGAAGCATCACATCTCTCTGCATTTCAGAGAGTCCTTCTGTAGATTAAATTATTTTGAAATGGAATGCCACCTATCAGATTTTGTTCTATTTTTAATCAGCTTTTTATGGTGATTTATCTGGAATTTTTTCAGATTGATCAGAAGGCCAAACGGACACCATATGCTTCCCCTCATGCGCGCATGCATGATGATAAGGACTCGCATGAAGTGTTGTGAGAAGGCATTCTTTCGTGAGAAATTTTCTTTCCTTGTCAAGTGCTTTTGAATCAAAAATGAGTCTCCTATCCACGTGGATTTTTATAATTTTTTTTGATTTGATAAGGGATGTGAAAACATCATTTCTCTATTCGCACACGCAGATGAAGGTGCTGATCGACGTATCATTGATAAGAGTCCTTCTGCTTGAAGAAACTCTTATCTCTGATAATCTGATCAGATAATTCTCTTAGATAGGTCGTGTCCCTTCCTTTTGGTGTCCATCTGGTGGCTAACAAAAGGCCTGGGTGCTGGGTGTCTGAGGCATTCACATTGACTTTCTAATTTCTCTCCATTTCTCTCCCTTCTTTCTTACAACCCATCTTAGTTTTAGGACAAGGCTTTGGGATTTAAGACAAAGCCTTATCTGATCCAGAAAAAGGTTGTGAAGTTCTTAAAGAAGGGGAATCAAAAGTCCAGAGGAGGTTCTGAGAGGGTCGAGTCAGGTTCTTGAAAAAATATGATCGATACAGGATTAGTCGAGTTCTAGGGGCTAGAACTCTTGAAGCAAGGTGAAGAAGGAGTACTATCTTTGGTCTAATTTCTATGTGGATCACCGTTGGAGGGTCGACACTTGGACATCTCATGAAAATTTGAATTAGCACTACAGGTATTCTTCTTATCCAAGTTTAATTCAATTATACTTTGATTGATATAGTCAAAGATTTCTGGGCACTAAGATTTTCAATGCATTAGATAGAATGAAAATTTTAAACACCTAACCCTTCCACTGTGCCATCGAAACCCAACACGGGCAAGATAATTCAGCCTACAATCACTCCCGTGAGATTAAAGGAGTCAGTTACACCTGAGTCAATCCACTCAAGGTGGACAGTTATCGCGCACATCATAAGGTGAGTCAGTTGAGATAATAGGGATAGCCTACGTGCTAAGGCATTGACCTGCCAAGGCAACGAAGTGTGCTGGATAGACTATAGGACAGATCAGACACAAGCTACTCAGCACTGTATAAGACTTTTGTTGAGATTTGATACCTTAAGATTCGATCCACATTAAGCCCACAGCAAAGTTCAGGACGATGAACGAAGTCCAACAAGCCCAAGAATAGCCCAAACAGAGTTCAGACGGAGAAGATTCATATGAAAGAAGATCAAAGAAGATGGCACGATACACGAGGCAACGGCGAGCTGGCTACAGGCTAGTGGTGGTCGGCAGCAGCATGGTCGAGTCCGGTGGAGATGCACGCGCACAGGCACAGGTGGCCCAGCATGCAGGTGGGCCCAGCATGGGAGTGCGCACGGGCCGCCCCAGCACACGCAAGCACCCAGGTCCAGTGCCCCTATGTGGTCCACCATGGATCGCAGGGTGCTGGGCGGTCCATGGGGCCGCATGGACCGAACACGCGGTCCACGTGTGGTCCAAGGGAGTTTTAACGTGATCCGATAGTCCAGATCGCATCCGATCATGATCAAATGGCTAGAACTCAATCCAAGCATGATCAGAGGCTATTTTGCATGATCGAATGGCTCTGGTGTGAGTCAGACATGATCGAACAGCCACGGATGGTTCTAGGTTTGATTGGACTCCATATTCCTACTAAAACAGTATTTTTGAGATTTTGGAGCCTATATAGCTCCGATTGACGAGCCGTTTGTTGTGTTGGAATGTTGGTGACATCTTGAAGATGCAAAAAGACTTTAAGAGAGATTTTAAAGAGCTTTTATAAAAATTTTGGGATTTCTTATTGAGAGACTCTTGTACAAAGATTGAGTGGTGAGTTTCTCTTGTATTGATTTTATTTTATTCTCTCATAGTGAAGCTTGCACGCCCCGTGGAGGTAAGCTTGAGGTCGATCTATATATTTGTATTGTGTTTCTTATTTTATTTCTTCTTTCTTCCTACTTCACCATATGGTATCGGATCCTGCACAATAATTGATATCAGAGCAAGGTTGCGTTGGAGTGCTGGTGACATCTTGAAGATGCAGAAAGGCTTCAAGAGAGATTTCAGAGAGCTTTTGTAAGGATTTTGGGGTTTCTTATTGAGAGACTCTTGTACAAAGATTGAGTGGTGAGTTTCTCTTATATTGGTTTTATTTTATTCTTTCATAGTGAAGCTTGCACGCCCCATGGAGGTAAGCTTGAGGTCGATTTACATATTTGTATTGTATTTTTTATTTTATTTCTTCTTTCTTCCTACTGCACCATGTGGTACCGGATCCTGCACAACAATTGATATCAGAGCAAGGTGGTGCCAGAGCGTAGGTTGCAGTGGTGGTGGTTGAGATAGAAGATGGAGAAAATAAGCACAATCAAGGTAGAGACCAACCGATTTGATGGGAAGAGCAATTTCTCTATGTGACAGGCAAGGGTGAAAGATGTGCTCATCCAACAAGAGTTGATAGATGCTCTCTTGTGCGAGGAGAAGCTGACTACCATGGAGATACAGGATTGGTGGCAGCTCCAGATGCAGGTGGTGAGTATGATCCACTTGTACTTAGTAGATGAGGTGGTGATCCATGTGCTTGGTGAGATTTTTCTGACAATGCTGTAGTCGAAGCTCGAGGAGTTATACATGGCAAAGTCTCTTACCAACACTCTCTTCTTCTGGAGGTAGTTCTACCAGCTGCAGATGACCGAGGGACAGAGCGTACATAAGCATCTCAACCACTTTCAGAAGATCCTCACCGACCTCCTCAGTATTGATGAGAAAGTTGAGGAGAAGATCAGGATGCTGGTCTTCCTAGAGTCACTTCTGAAGAAAAAACCACCTTTTTCCTTGTAGGATCTTTCAGATTTCATCAAATCTGAGATGGAATAATTTAAAAAAAAATTATCCTATATTTATTTCAGATCTAAATCTCTATATTTAATTTTATTATTTGATATTAATTCAAAAATAAATCTAAAAATATGAAGAAACATGAAATACCTCAAGGGTAATCTGATTACCCTGTAGATGATCGCAGCAAGCCTGAGATTCTGATTTAGCCACGCAATCACTTGGCCTCTACCAGTATCCACTCAGGCAGGATCTAGATCATCTTCTCCTCATGAATCTCTGCTCCAAAAATTAAAATTAAATCTAATTAGGAAGATCTTCAAAAGTCTTCCTGAAGTTGGAGCAGCAGCCTGTCGAAGAAGTCCTGCAGCCTTCCTGTTCAAGGCATCACCACGCCTTGATCCTTCACCAGATGGATGCCCAACCTTTTGGACATGAAGAGGGGAGAGGGAGCACCAGGTAGGATGTAGAGAAGAGGAGGCATGGCTGGCTTTTGCTGGGTAGGGAGCAGAATTTCTAAACCCTAGGTGCAGACAGGGTTTATATAGACCCTGCTGCGCTGCGCAGTGCCACATCATTCGACCAATCAAAAAAATTTATTTAATCTAAAAAAATTTTGATTGATAGAGTGATGTCATCTGATCACATCAGATAAGAATCGCACCCTCTCTTCTAGAGTTGGCACCAACATTGGATAAGCACAAGGGAGATGGTGCCCAAGAGTCTATGTTGATCAAGACTCTCCATCCTTATCCACTTGGGGCGCCCACTTTAATCCAATTGGGCTCACGCCATGATCTGATTATGGTATCTAATTTAATGTAGATTTGGCATATGGACACTCCACAAAAATTCTCCAATGAGCTCGTGCCAAGTGGCCTTCAATTTAAGACCCATATGTCAATATTTGACAGATGTCCTAAAAATTAGCAGGTGCTTGTCTTAAATTTATCTCATAAATTAAGACAAGCCTTTTCTAAGCTGGACAAGCTTATTTAGACTGAGAAAAATCTTCTCAAGATTCTCTGGATGAGTCAAATCATATTTGGCTCAGTCGAGATGAAAAAGATTACACGAGGAGAAAGTTAGGCTCAATCGTGTGCTAGCACGATTTTCTTGAACTTAATTGGATCTAATCCAAATCAATTGAGCTAGCCCAATTGATGATATCCAGATCCTAACCCTTGTTAGTGTGATCCAGTTAGGTTCAATTTCGTATAGTAATGAGACATGTCGTGATCTCACCATCGACATCATCGAAACTCCTTTCGATGGACCAAAACTCTTCTGATTCATACAATTAGAATGATTGATCATCAAGATCATTCTAATTGCTCCTAAAATTTACCAGTGATACCTAGCAGTATATGGTGGCAACCCATCAGAACTGAAGATGAACCTCTCGATGTAGCTACCTGTGTGATTGAGTTCCTCTATCATAAGTCCCGACTGAATTAGGGTTAAGGTGAACTCGTCAAACCCAACATCAATCACATGAATCAATCGATCGATCCGAGTCCGATGTGAAACCCTAATGAAAAACTCTTTTTCATTATTTCACTCTGCCATGGCCATGGGCTTAAGGACTCGATCTTTCGATCATCATAGGACTACTCCTCTCATCTATCGAGGTTGATAGATCCCATCTTGGTGCGACCTAGTTCCTATAATGAATATGCTACAGCCAACATACATCTCAGGGTTCCGAATGGCTAGGAGATCGAGTTATGGTATAGTCAAACTATAACACACTCAAGGTGAACTGTCAATGCACCTCAAGTCAAAGAACTAGACACAGCTGCAGCATCGAGCTAGTCATCGACGAGAAGGTAGACTTCCTTATGACTGCTCGAGGTGGTCACGCTCAGTACTCTCGTTCTCAATGAATATCTGTACTCTCACTTCGGTGTCTTCACACCGTAGACTCAAGACACATCTACCCTAAGAAAGTGATCGTACACCAACTTTTCAGATCGATCACCATCCTTATGATGATCCTATGGTTACGAGCTGTTTATGAGTTAGTTATATAAATTCATGCCTTAAATTTTCAACTCTTAAAAATATGAATTGACATTCCTACTAACTCAAAGGATGTATCACAGACACAATGTACACAATGTGATAGAAGAATAATCTATTTATTGATTTATAGTCAAAATTATAAATTTGCCCTTAGATTTGTACAAGAATGTGTCAGCCAATCTGGCATCTAGGGCACACATCTAACAAACTCCCACTTGACCTAATGCTAATTGGCTACATATCTAAGTCCCATCTTCTCAAGGTGGGCTTCGATCTTTTGCTGGCCTAATGGCTTTGTCAGTGGGTTTGCCACATTATCTATGGAGTCGACTCTCTTGACCTCAACATAATCTTTTTCAAGGTAATCACGGATCAGATGGAATCGCCGCTCGACATGCTTGGACTTCTGGTGAGATCTTGGCTCCTTAGCTAGGGCTATGGTGCCATTATTGTCGCAGTAAAGAGGGATGGCATTCGATGACATCATTCCAAGCTCCACGATAAACTTTTTGTACCAGAATGCCTCCTTCACAGCTTTCGATGTAGCAATATACTCTGCCTCCATGGTGGAATCAGCAATCACCGTCTGCTTGAAACTCTTCCAGCTAACTACACCACCATTGCAAATGAACAGACTCTTAGATGTCGACTTTCGATCATCTATATCATACATAAAGTCTGACTGTATATCCCTGAATCTGGAGTTTTCCATTCTCAAAGACTAGAAACATATCCTTAGTCCTTCTCAAGTACTTAAAGATACATTTCACAGAAGTCCAGTGCTCTTCGCCTGGATTCGACTGATATCTACTTGTGACACTCACAGCATGGGCTATTGTTGGGAAATGTGTCCCAAAAAGCCAATCGTCAAGCTGTTGACGGTTGAGCAACCAAGTATTGTAATTGATTTGTTAATAAATAAAATATATTTGGCATCTTCATCATAAGCTTTCATCTTCTAATGAACTCTGTTGTTATGATGAAGTCCTTAGGACTATTTAGGTTCGATAAAGAGAAGATTTATCGATTAGTCCTTAAAACTGTTCACGACCAAATGATAGGCTGTTAATAAGGACGACAGCTTCTATCGAGCATAGATCACTGTAGGCCATATGGGTTGGTTGTCCTCTTAACCAAAGAGTGTGGAGAACTAGTATGGCATACAGGTGAGATGTAAGGGTACATCATCATTGAACATGACCAACTCCAGAGTATTCTACTGTCGAGAATATCTCTGATGGGATATAGGTATAAGTGTCCCTTAGACCTGAGATCGCCTCAGTGACTTGCAAGCAACTCACTGTGCTTTGGTACTGGACTAACTGAATTTCTAATTCAGGGACGGAAGGCTTCTGGGCACAGTCAAGTACTTGCGAAGTCAGAGTGTGATCGAGATGGGATTGACCACTCCAAGAGTTGGAGAAGAATGAGTCGCTGTATTTCAATTTAGCAAAACCTTGGCCAGGGTAATCCATCAGATGGATTTGATATTTTGAAATACAATGTGGACAACCTGATCAGAGTTGATAGTTGAGCTCTGGGGTGTCCTATGATCATTTTGGTCAAGGAGATGAATTATATGAAAACTATATCTGCATGGGTTCTAAGGATGTTGTTCTACATATTCGACCTATCCGGTCGTCGGGTACCATTGCTAGATTGTCACTTCGATTGGTATAAAAATTTGTTCCTATGCTACCGGCTTAGGTTCGAATCTATGAGGTCACACACATTAGAGTTCATGATCCGATCATATTGTTGATCAACGATTAAGAATCGTTCTAGGGTTAAATGATCAATACGATTGACATTTAACCCAGTGCAAGTGTTGCAGGAGGATCTATTAGCAATTCGATTGCTGATTGGCTTAATTTGATTAAGCCAATGGGCTGAGATTAAGTCTAATTAAATATGATTTAATTATATTTGGTTTGGGCTTGATTGGATCAAGTCCAATTGATTTATTGGATAAGCCAAGTGCAAGGAAAAACTAGCCTAGGACTTGGGTCAATCTAATTTCTAATTTGATTAAAAAATTAAATCAGATTTAAATATAATTTAATCTGATTAAATTAGGTTTTTAATTGGGTTAATACCTATTTTAATTGGGTTGATCTAATTTTGATTTGATTTGGTTTGGGAAACCAAATTAAAATAAGTTATGAGACAGAATCCTAGTAGGACTAGGATTCCACCTTGCGCCACATAAACCTTCTCCACGCCCTCTCTCTTATTCAACGCCAATCTTCACTTATTTTGTGCGACAAAAGCCCTCTCCCAGATCTCTCCCACGTTCACAAAAGGTCTCCTCTCTTCTTTCTTACATGGAAGGTGGTTTGGATCAAATCTAAAAGGAATAAGTTTGGATTTCGAATTCTATGAGATAGAGTTTTAGAAATCCAAAACTCTTTCAATTTTGCACCGAATTTATCCAAATTTTTTTTGGAATTTTCATGGCTTTTAGGGTATACATTATGCACCCTTTTCTTGTGATCCATGTACAAAAATATGGAGGAGGTGCTCAAGAGTTGGGCGTCCCTTAACTTGCTATGTTTGGATAAGCCTTGACTAGGTGTTTGACCTAGACAAGGACTCTATCATATCTCTCTATATAAGATGAGTTTCTTTGTGAAATTTTAGGGAGAGATAGATATTTGAGAGACCTTTGTGTCATCCAAAAATCAAAGAGAAATACCTTTGTGTCTGGAGATATAAAAGACGCAAGTTTGGGTGTCTAGAGAGAAAAACGTGAAGAAGAAGAGGGTCTTCTTCTAGGGTTTTTATTTTCATATCTTTCCTCCTTCCATCTTGAGTTTCCTGAGAGCGTCTCAGATCTGAAACTTCTCCTTCTACTTTCCATCTTTGGAAGAGTCCAAATCAAGAAGAAGGAGGCACCTGATCAACCATCAAAGAAGGATCAGCGTAGTACTAGCATACTGTGCTGATTTCCTGAAGCAGGACTTCTGATCGAGATTCGTGGGCTCGTGTGGACGACTCCTAGAGGCCGGATGCGTGTGCGGCTTGCAACATCATCCTCAAGCCCAGATCAGCAAGGTTAGAACGTCTAACTTGCAAGGTAATAGATCTGATCTATTGTTTAATACATACATTAGATGTAGTATAGAAACATGTTGATATGATCAACATGTAGTTCATGCTATATTTATATATTTTAATTTTTGATTTAATGTCATGTAATAATCATGTAATAAGATCTTAGATCTAGAGATTTTCTGATCTTAGAAAATAAATTTTGATTTATTTTAGTCTTCCGCTGTATGATCTTGAAAAAGTTTCAAGATCTAACCCTCTTTTTCAAGATCTAACCCTGAAACCCTAGATCTGGTTCCTACAATTGGTATCAGAGCCTAGATTCTTTATTACATGATTATTTATACATGCTTAGATTATTTTTAGATTAGATATAATTTATAATCTGATTATTAAATCTGAAATTAAAATTTTAGATCAATCACAAACTGCAAGGTTGTCCTGCTGTAAGGTTTACCCCTTACAGTGCAAAGGTTGTCCTAGTTTGTGTAGATCTATCTTTAATCATAAATTTGTTAGATATGATCTAGATTAAATTTATGATTTATTAAATTTAAAAGATGTTTAAATCTAAAATAAAATCTCTTTGTTAATAATTTTTGTGCAAAGAAATTGTTTAAAGTTGAAATTGTTTCAATTACATGAACCTGTTTAGATTAGATCTAAAGTAGTTTCATGTTTATTTCACTTGCATCTTGATTATGAATCAAACATGCAATATGGTTGGTAGAATCATATTGTAAAATTATTTTACAAATATGAAAATTATTTTTTGAAAAGCCGAACCCAACCCTCAGCCCAAAACTTAATTAAGAATTAAGAAGTTGTTTGATTAGGTTCTAGGATTGTGAATTGAAGAACCTAAGACACAAATCATAACACATTGGGTTAATGGGTTAGTGGGAATTAGGTCCATTAATTGGGTTAGATGGTTAGATTAAAGATGGACTTAATTAGAGAATTGACTAAATCTAATCAATTGTTGTCTTAGATTAGGTCAAGGATTCTCTAGATCAATTACAATAGTTGTAGTTGGTCAAGTCCATGTCTTTAACGAGAACCAAATGGACTTGATTCTTGGCTAAGCGGTCTAGCACGAACTGTTAGGTTGATCTAATCGAAACTAATTAAACCAGTTGGTGTCTAAGGTAAACCAGACTGGTGGTTTTTAATTGGGAGCCCGCTTACCTGGCCATTTCTGATGGCGTCTAAGGCAAGCTTTGGCAGACCCTCCCACTGATCGAACTTACCTGGCCTCTTGGTGAAATTATGTTTTGATCGGATCACTTGACTATTCGAGCTGACCCATGTCAGCTAGGTAAATCAGTGTGACTGATTTAGGTGCTCCTAGACCAGCCCCTTTAATGGTCTCCCTTAAGCTGACTTGGTGAAGCCAGTGGGAGGATCATGATAAGCTGGTTCATCTGACCTCATCCTCTAAATTATTTAAATCCTCTAAAATTATTAGGTCCTTAAAATGACAAAGTTATGGAGATAACTGAGTCATAGCCTCCCATTAAGGTGTTTGATAATGAGTCCATTAACTCAATAATCATTGCAGACCCAAAGGCCTGGTGCTTGTTGACTAATGAAATTATCACTCATCATATGATGACTTGAAAGTTTCTCTCTAATGGTGGTTAGGTGAGCCAACCAATGTTGGGCTTAATCATTCGTTGGTTAGATACACCAAGTATGATCATGTTAATGGTTGGACCTAACTGGATTCTTACAGTGGAGGCCAAAGCCTACTGATTAGGTTTCTGAGGCAAAATTAAAATTACTAGAAATTATTTAGAGAAACAATTGGTTATGACCTACCCTTAGATGTACATGGGTTGACCAACCAAAGTTGGGCTTGTGTGCAGTCTAAGTGGATTCTAGTACCCGCTAAGGAATTAGGGTAATTCCTCGAGTTGGAGGTAGAGGCTACCAATTTGAATAAAATAGTGGGAGAAACCTTTTGATTAAAGTCCAAATCTTTAGGTTTAATGAATCAATTACTAATTAGGTTATGGTTCTCCTTTGTGCAAATATGGCCACTTTCCTATCGCTCCGATCATTGTTGGACAATGATAAGTTGGTGGGACCCAACTTCGGTAGCTGGTACCGAAAGTTGAAGATAGTCCTGGAGCATGAACGGATCCTATATGTGATAATAGATCCTGCACCTGAGGAGCCAGTTGTCAATGCACGTGGAACAATCAGAGACACTTACCAGAAGTGGCTCAGTGATCGGACCACGGTGCGCTGTATCATGCTGGCTATCATGAGTGACGAGTTCAGTCGCAGATTCGAGATGGCTCAGCCAAAGGATAAGCTTCAAGTGTTGGAGGATGCCTTTGGCACACCCGATGACGTGGAGAGGCACAAGACTAGTTGTGCCATCTTCAACGCCAAAATGCGGGATGGTGCCTCTGTCACTGATCATGTATTATACATGATCGAGCTGATGGAATGATTGAGCAAGCTCGACTTTTCCTTGCATGAGCAGCTTGGGAAAGATGCAATACTGAACTCGCTGCCCAAGTCTTATCTCCCATTCCTCACTCATTATAGAATGACAAAGCCTGAAGAGAACTACCACGGGTTACTGGGGTTGCTTCAGAACTTTGAGAAGGATCACCAACTTCACAAGGAGTCGGTGAATTTAGTGGGAGGTTCGTCTTCTGGTTCTCGACCTTTTAAGAAAGGGAAGAAGAATAAGAAGAAGAAAGTAAAGAAGGTACAAGTTCAGGCTAGGACATCAATGCAGAGCCAGACCAAAAAGGTCAAGCCTAATAAGAGTCTATTCTACTGGCAAGCACCCTAGATTAGATAGTGTGTCAGATATCTACTTATGGCACTGTAGGCTAGGTCATATAAACAAGAACAGAATAAACAGGTTGACTCAAGAGGGAATCCTCGAAGTTAGTGATTGTGAATCACTTCCAACCTGTGAGTCCTATCTTCTTGGTAAAATGATCAAGTCACCTTTTACTGAAAAAGGTGAGAGAGCTACTGAGCTCTTGAGCCTAGTACATACTGATGTATGTGGGCCCATGAGCACTAGTGCTAGAGGTGGATATTTCTACTTCATAACTTTCACGGATGACCTATCTCGATATGGATATGTCTATCCGATGAAATATAATTTGGATTCATTTGAAATGTTCAAACGATTCCGAAGTGAAGTAGAAAAATAAACTGGGAAGAGTATTAAAACTCTTCGATCTGATCGAGGAGGAGAATATCTTTCTAGTGAGTTTCTCACATATCTAGGAGAGAATGGGATTCTCTCCCAATGGACTCCTCCAGGAACACCACAGCATAATGGTGTGTTTGAAAGGAGGAATCGGACTTTGTTAGACATGGTCCGATCCATGATGGGTTTTTGCTAGCTTGCTGATATCCTTCTGGGGATATGCACTCGAATCGGCCTGTTATCTGTTAAATAGGATTTCAAGTAAGTCTGTAATTAAGACTCCATATGAGATATGGACGGGACGTAAGCCAGCACTTTCACACCTTAGGGTCTGGGGTGCCCGGCCTATGTCAAACGATTAGTCACAGACAAACTTGGACCTAGGTCTGACAAATGCTCATTCATACGGTACCCCAAAGAGACAAAAGGATATTTTTTCTACCATGCTGATGAACAAAAGGTGTTCGTCAGCCTTAAGGCAATCTTTTTAGAAAAGGAGTTCCTTGGTGAAGGAACCGTTGCCTCTAAGGTTGAACTTGATGAAGTTCAACAGGTAGAAGGACCGACACCAATAGCTGAACCTGAGTCGGATATGATTAGATCACATTCGAAGCCCAATATACCTGCACCATTAAGGCGATCCGGTAGAGTACCACGTCAGCCGGACAGATACTACAGTTTCTTGATCCAGGACGGTGATCCCATCGAACTTGATGAGAATAATGAGGATCCGATCACCTATATGGATGCTATGCAGAGACCTGATTCCGAGAAATGGCTTGAAGCCATGAAATCCGAAATGGAGTCCATGAAGGTCAACGATGTATGGACATTGGTTGACCCACCTGAAGGGGTTAAACCCATTGGGTGTAAATGGATCTTCAAAAGGAAGAGGGGCGCAGACGGAAAGGTGGAGACCTATAAAGCCCGTCTGGTTGCCAAGGGGTATCGTCAACGTTATGGTATTGACTATGACGAGATGTTTTCCCCTGTGGCAATGCTCAAATCTATTCGGATAATGTTGCAATAGCTGCCCATCTGGATTATGAGATCTGTCAGATGGATGTAAAGACAGCTTTCCTGAATGGAGAGCTGACTGAAGAGGTGTATATGATACAACCTGAAGGATTTACATCCACAGATGAGTCCAAGGTGTGCAAGCTTCAGAGATCCATTTATGGACTGAAGCAAGCTTCTCGGAGTTGGAACATGTGTTTTGATAAGGTGATCAAAATGTATGGCTTCATTAAGAATGGAGAAGAGCCCTGCATCTATAAATGGGCAAATGGTCCAGTTGTGGTATTCCTTGTCTTGTACGTGGATGACATTCTCTTAATCGGGAATGACATCCCGCACTACAGGGAATAAAAGTTTGGTTGTCATCACAGTTCTCCATGAAGGACTTGGGTAAGCATCCTACATCCTAGGATGAAGATCTATAGGGATAGATCTAAAAGGATGCTTGGGTTATCCCAGTCCATGTACATAGACACTGTGCTGAAGAGGTTCAGCATGGAGAATTCCAAGAAGGGCTATCTACCGATAGGCCATGGAATTTCTCTCTCTAAGAAGGATTGTCCGACAACTCCTGAAGAGAGAGAGCGTATGAGTAGAGTCCCATATGCTTCAGTCGTGGGATCTATCATGTACGCCATGATATGTACAAGACCAGATGTGGCATACTCACTAGGAGTAGTGAGTAGATACCAATCTGATCCTGGAGAAGATCACTGGAAAGTGGTTAAAGCCATCCTTAAGTATTTGAGAAATACTAAGGACCAATGGTTGGTTTATGGCGAGTCAGATATGAAACTTGTGGGGTTCACAGACTCCAGCTTCCAATCTGACCATGATGACAGCAGGAGCGTGTCGGGTTATATCTTTACTCTGAATGGTGGAGCCATCTGCTGGAAGAGTTTCAAGCAGCATACTGTGGCAGACTCTGTTTGTGAAGCGGAGTATATCGCAGCATCAGATGCCGCGAAGGAGCTGTGTGGCTGAAGAAATTCATCAACGAGCTCGGAGTAGCACCCTCCCTCAATGGTCCAGTCCTGCTCTATTGCGACAGCACTGGTGCCATAGCTCAGGCGAAGGAACCCAAAGCACATCTGCGGACGAAGCACATCTTGCGTCGCTTCCACCTGATCCGAGAGATCATGGATCGAGGTGACGTCGACCTTCAGAAGATCGACGGAAAGGAGAACCTAGCCGACCCCTTCACTAAAGCCCTGGCAATAAAGGAGTTGACAACCACAAGTCGAAGATGGGTATTAGATACTGTGCCGAGTGGCTTTAGGACAAGTGGAGTTGTTGGGAAATGTGTCCCAAAAAGCCAATCGTCAAGCTGTTGACGGTTGAGCAACCAAGTATTGTAATTGATTTGTTAATAAATAAAATATATTTGGCATCTTCATCATAAGCTTTCATCTTCTAATGAACTCCGTTGTTATGATGAAGTCCTTAGGACTATTTAGGTTCGATAAAGAGAGGATTTATCGATTAGTCCTTAAAACTGTTCACGACCAAATGATAGGCTGTTAATAAGGACGACAGCTTCTATCGAGCATAGGTCGCTGTAGGCCATATGGGTTGGTTATCCTCTTAACCAAAGAGTGTGGAGACACTGGTATGGCATACAGGTGAGATGTAAGGGTACATCGTCATTGAACGTGACCAACTCCAGAGTATTCTACTGTCGAGAATATCTCTGATGGGATATAGGTATAAGTGTCCCTTAGACCTAAGATCGCCTCAGTGACTTGCAAGCAACTCACTGTGCTTTGGTACTGGACTAACTGAATTTCTAATTCAGGGACGGAAGGCTTCTGGACATAGTCAAGTACTTGCGAAGTCAGAGTGTGATCGAGATGGGATTGACCACTCCAAGAGTTGGAGAAGAATGAGTCGCTGTATTTCAATTTAGCAAAACCTTGGCCAGGGTAATCCATCAGATGGATTTGATATTTTGAAATACAATGTGGACAACCTGATCAGAGTTGACAGTTGAGCTCTGGGGTGTCCTATGATCATTTTGGTCAAGGGGATGAATTATATGAAAACTATATCCACATGGGTTCTAAGGATGTTGTTCTACACATTCGACCTATCCGGTCGTGGGTACCATTGCTAGATGGTCACTTCGATTGGTATAGAATTTGTTCCTATGCTACCGACTTAGGTTCGGACCTATGAGGTCACACACATTAGAGTTCATGATCCGATCAGATGTTGATCAACGATTAAGAATCGTTCTAGGGTTAAATGATCAATACGATTGACATTTAACCCAGTGCAAGTGTTGCAGGAGGATCTATTAGCAATTCGATTGCTGATTGGCTTAATTTGATTAAGCCAATGGACTGGATTAAGTCTAATTAAATATGATTTAATTAGATTTGGTTTGGGCTTGATTGGATCAAGTCCAATTGGTTTATTGGATAAGCCAAGTGCAAGAAAAAACTAGTCCTAGTTCAACTAGGACTTGGGTCAATCTAATTTCTAATTTGATTAAAAAATTAAATCAGATTTAAATATAATTTAATCTGATTAAATTAGGTTCTTAATTGGGTTAAGACCTATTTTAATTAGGTTGATCTAATTTTGATTTGATTTGGTTTGGAAACCAAATTAAAACAAGTTATGAGACAGAATCCTAGTAGGACTAGGATTCCACCTTGCGCCACATAAACCTTCTCCACCCCTCTCTCTTATTCAACGCCAATCTCCACTTATTTTGTGCGACAAAAGCCCTCTCCCAGATCTCTCCCAGTTCACAAAAGGTCTCCTCTCTTCTTTCTTACATGGAAGGTGGTTTGGATCAAATCTAAAAGGAATAAGTTTGGATTTCGAATTCTATGAGATAGAGTTTTAGAAATCCAAAACTCTTTCAATTTTGCACCGAATTTATCCAAATTTTTTTTGGAATTTTTATGGCTTTTAGGGTATAATTATGCACCCTTTTCTTGTGATCCATGCACAAAATATGGAGGAGGTGCTCAAGAGTTGGGCGTCCCTTAACTTGCCATGTTTGGATAAGCCTTGACTAGGTGTTTGACCTAGACAAGGACTCTATCATATCTCTCTATATAAGATGAGTTTCTTCGTGAAATTTTAGGGGAGATAGATATTTGAGAGACCTTATTCTATCCAAAAATCAGAGAGAAATACCTTTGTGTCGTGGAGATATAAAAGATGCAAGTTTGGGTGTCTAGAGAGAAAAACGTGAAGAAGAAGAGGGTCTTCTTCTAGGGTTTTTATTTCATATCTTTCCTTCTTCCATCTTGAGTTTCCTGAGAGCGTCTCAGATCTGAAACTTCTCCTTCTACTTTTCATCTTTGGAAGAGTCCAAATCAAGAAGAAGGAGGCACCTGATCAACCATCAAAGAAGGATCAGCGCAGTACTAGCATACTGTGCTGATTTCCTGAAGCAGGACTTCTGATCGAGATTCGTGGGCTCGTGTGGATGACTCCTAGAGGCCGGATGCATGTGCGGCTTGCAACATCATCCTCAAGCCCAGATCAGCAAGGTTAGAATGTCTAACTTGCAAGGTAATAGATCTGATCTATTGTTTAATACATACATTAGATGTAGTATAGAAACATGTTGATATGATCAACATGTAGTTCATGCTATATTTATATATTTTAATTTCTGATTTAATGTCATGTAATAATCATGTAATAGGATCTTAGATCTAGGGATTTTTTGATCTTAGAAAATAAATTTTGATTTATTTTAGTCTTCCGCTGTATGATCTTGAAAAAGTTTCAAGATCTAACCCTCTTTTTCAAGATCTAACCCTGAAACCCTAGATCTGGTTCCTACAGCTATATCAGGTCGTATACATAGCATGGCATACATGAGGCTTCCTATTGCTGAAGCATAAGGGATCTTGCTCATGCGTTCAATCTCCTCAGGTGTGCTAGGGCACATCTTCTTGGAGAGATGAATGCCATGTCTAAAAGGTACTAAATCTCTTTTGGAGTTTTTCATGCTAAACCTTTTTAGCAACTCCTCTATGTACATCTTCT